>NW_024582058.1:5330423-5338495 GCF_017639235.1 Corvus kubaryi | reverse complement strand
ACCCTGGGAAAGGGCTAATCCTGGGACAGGGCTAATCCTGGGAAGGGCTAATCCTGGGAAAGGACTAGGCTGTGCAACAGGTTTGTAGCACGGAGGTGACACACCTGGGCACGCTCAGGTCTGTCAGGGGTGAGCTCTGAATCTGTGCATTGAAATTCCAAGGCTCTGGATCAGGAGCTTGCAATGGAGTGTAGGAGACTCCATATATATATATATATATATATTCCATATATAGGAATATTCAGGGGTTTGCCAGACTCATACGGATATCAGAGGGCGCACAAGGCTTATCGTATTATGTGCATACATAATAGGATTCCTTTGCTCAGATCTATGGTCAGACTATTAAAATATGCATCAAAATAAAACCAGAAATTAAATATTGAGCTACACTTTCATCCAGGAAACGAAGCTCCCTCCTTTTTCTTTTTCTACATAAATGAGCAGAATGATTTTAAAATGGCTAATCACTTGCGTGACATATTTTAAAGGAAACAATTGTTTCTAAATTGACATATGACTCTAGTTTTTAAGAGAGCTAAATATGATGCTTTTCTCTAGAGTAAGAAGTGAACTTGCAAATTTTTCTGCAGTCTTTTCTAACACTTTTTCCTCTACATTCTGCATCCTTTGGTGAATTTTTTTTATTGTTTATGTCCCCTCCTACAGCAGGAGTAAATCAGCCCAGTTAAAGCTGAGGATGGAGAGTCCAAGGAGAAGAGACAAGTGAAAACACTTAACCATGGAATTGTTGCTCCATTCTTACAGTAATGACTGTTTTCTCTGGGAGACAGGACTTCCACAGAACATTTTGTTTACTTTTTGTGACAATTTCTTATTCTTCTCCCATGTTTTCTCAGAATCCAGCGTTCCACATTATTGGAAGGAACAGCAGGTGAGAAATCACAGTTTTGTGCAAATCCATTTCCCCAGATTCTTAATTGCTGTCATCAGCCACTGAACCAACAATAATATCTTTTCTTTTCTTTCTCGGGGTATTTTGGAGCTTGTAACTTATTTAATAACAAAGTCTTTTAAAATGCTTGAAAAGAACTGGTATCTTTTTCATAACATAATTAATGCCACATTTCTTTACACACAGTTTGAAAACTATGGGGCCCAAGGATACTTCTGGAAAGAGGAGGTAAAATGACCTCAAATCCATTGTCATGGAAGGATAAACTTCAGTCTATCAAAATGTACTTCAGACTATTAATAACTCTTACATCAATGTTCTTTAAATGTTTCCATCTTTTCAAAGAAAAATGATACAAACTTCTGATTTGCACCTGAAGAATGAAGTAAATGTTTTCTACATAACTGTATAGATTTCCCAGCATTATTAGCCTTTAACCTTCCAAATGAGTAATTTATATAGCTTCAAGTTCATAAAACCTCTTCAAGAGGACACATTTTACGTTGAAAAGTTCTATTACAATGTACTCCACCAAGGCCAACAGTTAAATTACATTGAACAGAATGAATATAATTATTTTCTTTTTTTTTTCCGACTTGGATGAAAGTTATTCAGCAGTTACATACAGGCCTGATACACTGGCCTTGGAAACAATGTCCTGTCAAAGAAACCTTTTGGAAAGAAGTGTCCAATGAACAGTATCTTCCCACTGGGAACCAAGCCAAATTAACACAAGTCCAACACACTCAGCCAGGCTGAGGTGCTGCCCCTGTGCCCCAGAGTGCCAGGACAGCAGGTTTGTACCCATTTCAGTGGAGACAACTCCCCAAATGAACTGCCTCAGGAGAAAACACAGGAGTCATGCAATCCCCATTAACTCCAGCCATCCTGGGCTCATCCTGACACTTCCTCACGATGGCGCGGAGAGGAGCTCTAAAGGCAGGGATGGCTCTGACCTTCAGAGCACAGCAACAGGGAGAGCTCCCCCTCTCAGTGCCAAGCCCAGTGGAACAGCTCCCGCAATTCCAGTGCCGAGCACAGGATGAGAAGAAGGTGCTCTGAGGAGCTGGGAAGACTGTAGGTACAAGGACAAGCTCCTCGAGTGCCCATCTCTCTCCTTGCCATCCCCATCTCTCTCCTTCGCAGTGCTTTAACCACTCCTGTCATTATTCTCTCAACACTCTCCAGTTGTCATTATCCTCTTGAATTATGGAGAGGAGAGCTGCACACAGGGAGTTTGCCAGCAGCCGTCACACAAGCACCAAAACCAGGTAAAAGAACCTCTCTCATTCTCTTGAAATTTTCTTCTACGTTCATTCAAGAATTCCATTAGCCCTTTTGGCCATGGTGTCTCCTCGGAGCTCACATCTGCCTGGTCATCCACAACAAACCCAGGGATACACGTTATATCCTGCCATTCCCCACTGAGAAATTCCTGATTAACATTCTCTTGAACTATGGTTGGAATGGGAAGTATCTCATTACCATTCTTGCTCGGAGCACATGGTCATTCTCCTGCCTAAACACAGAGCAAAAATACTGGTAATGGCAGCATCTTTATTCTGTACTTGGATGCTTCTACTTAAATATTCCCCTTTCCTAATAGTCTCATCCCTGATTGTTCCAGGATAATGGAATTCTTGAATGAATTCTTGAATTTCTTGGAGTGACATTATGAACAGTTATCACAGACATATCCTAACTTGCTCTGCTTAAACAAGGAAGAAAATTGGAACTCAGCATCCCATTCTTTTAATACTGATAATACTTATCTAGAAAGTTTATAAGGCTGTTGGGAGGGTTATTTACTTGCTGTGCCAAAGTTGATTCTCTGGAGTGCTGCATAATGGATTGCTAATGTTCTCCTCATTGTCCTCACCACGGAGAACACTCCATTCGTTTGCAGTAGAAAAGAAACTTGTTGAACACATGATAGGCATTATTTACAACTTCCCAAATTCAGAAAGAGAAATCATTCTTCTCCACAAGCAAAACATTTTGCCAAAGAGACACATAAAAGGGAAATATGTTTGTTTCTCCCAAATGCTGAAGGCTTGTCTGCAGGTAAAAATACAGCACACTCTCCCTATAACTACAACTACTTTTGTACAGGCTCCAGTAACCAGCTACAGTCACACAAAATTAGCTGCTCCATTGCAGTAAGATATATAAAACGCTTGTATATTAAAAATCTAGAATTTTAAAAGTCTTTGTCTTGCTCCAGGAATCCTAATGCCTATTTCTTAGATCCTTGGGGAAATTAGGAAGCTACTGGACAAGTTAATGCTTTGAAGCTGTAATTTAAAAGGTTTTTTTTAAAAGAAAGTCTTTCTTTTAATTTTTTCTTCCCAAAGAACTTGGCATATTTTAAACAGAAAATTATAATAATAATTATGGATATATTGACCTCTTTGTACTCTTAGGCTGGCCACTCAAGTGAAGTAGATTTAACCAGCTCCCTGTAGGTTTCCGTCAGCTTCCCACGTTTCTGTGCCGTGGCACTTCTTGCATTCATCCTGCAAGTTGCCTAACGCACCTTAAGATTCGAATCACTAAGGAAACACTTTCCCAGGCCATTTTGTCACGAGCTGTGACAAACCGAACAGGCATAAACCACGCAGGCAGCCCCAGCCTGGCTGTGAACACACTGCACTTCCCTTTGGGGCCATCAGAGCCCAGCCTCCAGCTGCAGTTTTCTGTGGAGATGATGCAAGGAAGGTTTAAGATTTTTAATTGCCCTGTTTAATTTTTCAATCAATAAAAATGGACAGGCCCCACCTGCAATATAATTGGCACTCTTGGTCTCACGGAGTAACTCTCTGATGCTGCTGAGGCTTTGAATGAGCCACCAGTCGTGATCCAAAGCTGTTTGATATCGGTGAAGAGCCTGAAATCAACTGTCAGGCTTTGGATCAGGCCCCAAAGATGTGATTTTGGGAAAGCTGAAGGACCACAGAGACATCAGAGTGCCACGTAACACGGAGGAATACTGATCTACACTAAACTGTGGGTTTGTAATATAAATAAATAAAAGGAAACCCCCCCTCTGCAAAATAACTAAACCCAACTATACCTGAGACACAGCTGAGCTGTCCTTAGTGTAACTTCAGACATCAGGAGACTATCTGGCTTTGGCATTATTACAACAAAAATCAGAGGAAGTTCTGGAGAAATAACTTGAAATTTCTTATGCAACTTTTCTTTCTCTTCCTTTCAGCCAGGAAATGCTATGTTGCAGCCTATATCTGGAAATACAGCCAATGGGTGGACATACAAAAATAAGAACCAGTTCCTGTACTCTGGAATTAAGGCCATCTGCTGCAGCTTACACCTCACCTCTAAAGATCTGTCATGTTTTTCCTGGATAAACCAACACAAAAAGGAAAGAGGTGTGTGAGTGTGAGAATAGATCATGGATTTGGCACCGGTGTCAGTCTAAGTGATGCAATTGAGATGTTCCTCCACTGAAATCCTACACTAGGACTGTCAATGGCAGATAAAGAGCTCACATTACTTTCAAGAATAAGAACATAGTTCACAATAAAATACACTTTGGATTGAAAAACTGCATTTATGTCCAGGCTTAGGCACAGAGAAATCAGTTTCTTAGCACTCCATCTCTGATCTGAATGTCTGCTCTTCACACACGTCGTGCCCATTTGAGTCAAGAGATTTACCACAATGAAAGAGAAGTGTCACCCCAGAGGCTCCGCTGTGTTTATATGTTTAAAGACAGGAGAAGAGACAAAGACTGAATGAATGTTCTTTTCTTATACCTTTCTATCCCCTCACTAACGTGCATATATAACAGGTCTGTAATACCCACCAAGTTCATTTCCCAGTCCTGGCAAATGAGGCCTTTACCTTGACGTGCAGACATGCGGCGTTTGCTGCGTGGCCCACTCATGAAATACAGAAGATAGCCACAAAACGCCTGCAGTCTTATGGGACGTCCAGAATCTTTTAAAAAAGAAATATCCTTCCTAACTCCAAAGAAGTGATTTACATACAAATCTATTTCCCTAAATACCTGTTTCTTGAAAGCAGAGGCTACAATTATGGCAATGGACGCACTGTTACGTGCCTTAATCATAACAGGATTTACAGAGTGAAGCTGGAATTTAAAAGCAATCCAGACACACCTGACTGTCTACAAAGGTAATGAAGCATTACTTTTATTGTTAACACTGCTGCTAAAATGAGATGTTTGGATTCAGACCTCTACAAAACACCTATAGCTCAGTCGTGTAAACCCGGTTCACTTTAAGCAGCACTGACACAACTGTTTCTCTGCTTTGCTTGTTTTAGTCCTCCAAACGCAGAGACAAGGAACACCCCGACATTAATTGTGCTATTTCTTGATATTAATACTTTTTTTGTTCCTTGGCAGAATTTCACCCTTTTCATGTTCAATGCCAGATATAAAACTTCCCATACCTCTGCTGCTGATGAGAACAGTAACAAACAATGACAAGCTGATATGAAAGAAATTGTTTTTTGCACTTCAGGACAATTCACATCACAACACAAATCTAGAAGGTTCAAGATTTACAGTAAGAAAGTGAGTTTTGGACTCTTCAATGAATGGAAGAGAGCCATGCTTATGTTATAAATGAGAAGTTTTAATCATTATTATCACTGAAGAATAAAATGTCCCACCAATTCAAAACAGAAGTGGTGGAAGGAAGTTCTAAAATGGGATTTCCTGTGGTGTCTCTCACTAACTGTTTTAAACCCTTCCTACACACACATTTACATACACCTTTATGTAACCATTCACACAGGGTAGTAACAGCTCTACAGGATCTCAGCTCCCAGTCTAAAAGTCTGTTTGGAAGAGTCTTGAGATACTGACACAAAGATGGCACAGGAAAACAGCACTCTCCCTTCCCAGGAACAGGACATTCCTCTAGGGAAGGATTTAGAAAGCAACAGTGAGAGGACTTTGTGAAGTAACTTCATGGGGCAGTGTTTGTTTAGAAAGAAAAGCTGAAAAGAAAAAGGAGCTGGTGAGTCTCTTGGTCCAGCTCGTGCTGAGCAAATGGAAGTGGCAAGTTCAGACTACGACCAGCAAAGCTGCTCACAGCAGAACACAAATACGCCTGTCAAGAAGGCAGAGAAAGCCCAGGAAAAGCTCTTACAGCTGATGGCATCAGGGAAGGACGGACATGGCAACCACATTTTATATTAAACACAACCACTGGGAGCTCAAAAGCAGATTCATTTCCGTGTGCCAGAGGGGGAATGGCAGAGCTGGGAAGCGTCGGGCCTTGCGCAAGCACCCAAACAGCAGGACACGAATTCACCTCGTGCTGCTGTGCCACCACCCCTCCATGCCCAGTAACCAAGGCAGTCCTTGAAAACACTTTTAACTTCACCTACTCTTGACTCACACCGTGCTTCAAGAATTTCCTTTAGCCAGGGCTGGTTCTCAAGGCAGACAAATCTAGAACTCTGCAGCAGCATCCCCAACACACAAACTACCTCTGCACCACTACACTCCTGAGGTATGCAGGGGTTTGCACCGCCCTCAGGAACATCTGGATCACTCCAGCCAAAGCTTCCCAAAACAGGAGCCTGAGGAGACAGCTGGAGCAGACAACGTGTGCTCAGGCAGTTGAGGTTTGCAAAGCTGGGAGTGACTGAGGATGGGTCAGTGCCACCCTCACTGCTCTGGCACTGCTCTGTCCCCAGCACCTGCAGGAGTCATCCACACGTGCCTGGGGCTCACAGCACTCATCGTTCCCTCCTCACTAAAAACAGGAGCAATGAGTGACCTCCAAAGCAGCAGGTAGATGTGAACAGCAGTTAAAAGTGTGTAAGAAATGAGAACATGATTTATGACTCAAATACCTGAAACAGAAGCACAAAACCTTCTGTGTTCTGTTTAAATACAGGGGGATTTCGCTGCAGTGACTGGCTAACCTGTGCCTGGACTTCTGGATCCTAAACCTTCTGTCTAATCCCATTCATTCCTATTTGTTCCTTTTGCTAATATTGGCCTTTTTAATCTCCCTTCATTTGGAAGCATCAGCCCTCCCAATACCTTTAACCACCCTCATTGCATTTTCATTGAAATCAATGGGGCTTTGCAAATTACCATTGTAGAGCTGAATCCATTATGCCCATTACAGATTTAAAAACATGATGACAAGAAGCTCATCTGCACACACAACTCCCTCTCTTCTGCTGTAAATAACTCAGCCAGATCATTTTTTAAATCCTGAAGTGCCTAAATTATAGACTAACAATATGCAAAATTTCATCTTCAAATAAGTCTATGGCTTTTTTTTGCAGCTCCGATAACACAGCACTTTTCACAGACTCAGCTGAACTGTCATAGCTTTTGTTTGTTTTGTCTTGTTTCTTGTTTAAAAATGGATAAAGGCATGTCAGGCCAATTTAATTTAAATGGGATGTTCGGAGACTGAGAAGTGAAGTGGCAGAATTTTGGTTCTACATAATGTTAATAAGGAGAATTAACAATCCAGCATCACTGCACGGCCCTTCCAAACAGGCTCTGACAAATTCGTAACCACATTAAAAACCCCATTTCCCCTCACTAGTGCCAGGCCTGTGCCAGCAGGGAGGGATTCAGTGGAGTCATCTCCATGGACGCCACCAGGCAGAGGCTGATTTCACCATGGGACACCTCTGAGGTTCTAGACTGACCTGTGGAACTTCCTCCAGGGCCTTTCTCCAGGCCAGGGGAAGGAAGGGAAGGAAGGGAGGGAGGGAGGGAGGGAGGGAGGAAGGAAGGAAGGAATTCGGAAGGAAGGAATTCGGAAGGAATTCGGAAGGAAGGAAGGAAGGAAGGAAGGAAGGAATTCGGAAGGAATTCGGAAGGAAGGAATTCGAAAGGAAGGAAGGAAGGAATTCGGAAGGAAGGAAGGAAGGAAGGAAGGAAGGAAGGAAGGAAGGAAGGAAGGAAGGAATTCGGAAGGAAGGAAGGAAGGAAGGAAGGAATTCGGAAGGAAGGAAGGAATTCAGAAGGAAGGAATTCGGAAGGAATTCGGAAGGAAGGAATTCGGAAGGAATTCGGAAGGAAGGAAGGAAGGAAGGAAGGAAGGAAGGAAGGAAGGAAGGAATTCGAAAGGAAGGAAGGAAGGAAGGAATTCGGAAGGAAGGAAGGAATTCGGAAGGAATTCGGAAGGAA
>NW_024582058.1:5266037-5330323 GCF_017639235.1 Corvus kubaryi | reverse complement strand
AGGAAGGAAGGAAGGAAGGAAAGAAGGGAGGGAAGAAGGGAGGGAAGAAGGGAGGAAGGAAGGGAAGAAGGGAAGAAGGGAGGAAGGAAGGGCACAGAACTGTGTGGCTTCCTGACCCCACCTCAAGAAACCTCAGGAGCTGTGCATACCTTGAGCTGGTGCTGTTCTTCCAGCTGTACTTTCCCAGCTCCTCAGTGCTGTGCCAACACAGCCGAGGGTGAATGAAATTCCACAGCTGCTGTGCCCTGTGCCAGGGATTTGGGGGACTTTCTGCTGCCAAGTCTGTGGCAAAGTTTTCATTTGTGCCCGGGGGCTGGTGCGAGAAAGGGAAGAGGAGGATAAAATGCAAGTGAAACATGGGGACAGGGCAAGTGTGGGAGCACAGATGCTGTTCCCTTTTCTGTGGTGGCTCCTCCTCCCAGGGGCCATGGACACGAAGCACACACCCCACAGGCCCCAGGCCCAGGGAGGAGCCTCGTGACATGTCCTGTGAGACCACTGTCACCTGGCCAGCAGAGCCCTCCCGTGAGCAGCAAAGCAAGACGTTGTGGAAGGAATAGAGCGGTTTTCCCCAAGGAACTTTCCTCCTCCTGTGGGTGGGAATGATTTAGCCCATTGTGCAGTCTCCACCACTGTGTAATTTATATTCACTGGGGTGCCAGAACTGCAGAGTTTCCTCTAAATATAAGCAATTAACTCCCATTAGCATTAGTGGGAATCACTCAGGAGAGTATCCACCATTATTGATTATCTCGTTTTTTGTACCAACTCAAAAAAATGTACAAAGAGAAGAAAATCACATAGTTAGTGGCTTTGGCTAAGTTAAGGCAGGCAAATTAGATTCATTATCATTCTTGAGCTAAACAGTGGGGCTTATTAGAATGTAGTTCATTTACATACTTTGATCTGATGGGTGTAGATACCTAATTATACAGCAGCCAGCAACTTATTTTTGATGTTTTTTATTAATTAATATTCAGCATTATAATTAAACGTGCAGGCTGCTCTTCTGCAATTTCTTTTTTTCTTGTTGTTCTTATTTCTAACACAAAAATAACTTCGAAAACGTACCTGTGAAGTCCATGATCAGCAACACCATGCAATGAAATGTACTCCATCACTTAGAAAAAATGTGGCTGTGAGGGCAAAACTCTATGTGGACATACTGGGATAATGATTCCTCACCCACTGGGATGGAGTAGAGGCTACAGAAGTTAGGAGATATTCAAGGTCTGCACCAGTCTGCCTCTACCAGAGGTCTCTTGGTCTGAACAGCTCAGAAGCCTCCTCTGCAAAGCAGGAATTTCTGTAGGAAAAGGAATACCCATCCTGCTAAAACTCCAAGAGTGTCCTGATGATCAGGTCATTAAATACACCAGCCATGAGAACTGAATTATGTACAGATCAGTATAAAAGAAATAATGGAATAAATAGCAAGTGAAGCTCACTAAGCCTTGGAATACAAAGAACTTTTTTCCTGAGCAGACAGTGCCAAGCAAGCTGAAAAATTAATTTACTATTTGTTCCCAGTTTTGTTATGATTGGTATCTTCACAAGTCTGAGCCATTAGCATGCAAGTTCACAATTATCCTCTGAGCCTGGTAATGTCCTGTCATTCACCTCCAGGGATTTATGTCAGGATCCAACTCGGTTCCCAAGTGATCTTCCAGCAGGACAGAATGACAGCACCATTACAGCTCCCTCCAGCAGATGATGGTAATGATATCATTATTCCCCTGATCAGCTTGGTGATGATTGTTTGAACTTTATCAGTATTAATAGAGAAAATAATAAAGGTATTAATATTTGAAAGCTCTCTGTATTGTGTTTAGTATCGTATTATTGCTACATTTTATGGCAAGTACTTTGACATTTCAGTGAAATTCCATTTACAGTATTACCACTATAATCTACTCATTTTATAATTGCTTCTGGATACTTGTAAGGTTTAATTTCTGATTTTTCCTCTCAGTAAAGAGACCTGCGTATGAAATTAATATACAGTTATCCTCACAAATTTGCATTGTTGGCCTAGAATTGGGGGAGCTTAAAACAGCCAAAAATATTCAGTGTGACTACTGCATCAAATAAACCTTACTTGTGGGGTTCCACAGTGGCCAAGATTGCCTCTAATTCTCCAGAAATATCCTATCCATCAGAGCTCTTAAAAATACCCACAGAAAAGGGCAAGAGCTGCTGAGCAACTCAGGCCGAGATGTTCAGCAGGAACCTCAAGATGGAGAAAAATGAGTCAAACAATCTCACCGTGCTGGAAAAGAGTCAAAAAGAAGAGTAGAAAACATTCCATCCAGGAAAAGGTAGCAGGCATAATGACTCGGTTGGGATGGGGCCCATCCCACTTGGACATAACCTGGAACTAACTGATGGAGAGAAGCAGCTGCTCAAGAGCCTGGGAAATGGATTTTCTGGATCTGCTCTTTGCAGGGGCTGGGCCAGGAAGAAACGCAGAGAGGAGCAATGTAGATGGACTGACTGAAGTGTAAGTGTGGAAGACAGGAAAGGTACAGAGCACATGAACCAGAATCTGTACCTCATTTCTGGCTTGATGGTACTTTTTGAAAGCATCTAGCAAACACTTGCCCTGTACCACATGAACTTCTTCAGAGCCGTGTAGCTGCTCCTGCAGAACTACAGATTTCATTCCGGTATCTGCAGCGAATTCTGAGTCGCCTCACTTCTTCTTGTAACAACTTGCACAAAGTTAATAAACTACAATTTTGTAGAGCTACAAGGCCATAGAATCTGATTGCTCAGACCCCATTCTCCTAAAGGGAAATAAAAAGAAAACTCTGGCTTTAAGGCAAACAC
This sequence comes from Corvus kubaryi, assembly GCF_017639235.1. Classification (NCBI taxonomy): domain Eukaryota; kingdom Metazoa; phylum Chordata; class Aves; order Passeriformes; family Corvidae; genus Corvus; species Corvus kubaryi. The sequence goes on along the minus strand of NW_024582058.1, from coordinate 5,327,494 downwards.
CAGCAGTGGTCTGCCACCTCCTTAGTTTTATGAGTGAGGCATCAAAAAGGCAATGAAGTTGGGGTAACTATATCTCATTTTGAGGCTCAGCTTAAGCTGGTTTCTTTGCCTTACTTCCTCAGTTCCAAAGCAGCTTGTAAATCAATGTCAGACACATCATGTGAGAGATCCTCCATGAAATGTTTACAGAACTGTGGGATACCCAGCACGACACACCACTAGAAACTACCTCTGGTATTTCATATTCCCAGGAGCTCTCCTGAGAGCCACTCCCCAGCCTTCACAGCCAAAAATGAGGTGTGAGGAGGGATGGCAGATGTGCAGGGCAAAGGGTTTAAACAACAGCCAGGTCCCTCCGTGACTCAAGACACAGGACAGTGGTGGCTCTTGGGAGCTCTGATCACCCATGGCCACCTGTAGAGATGCTTTTACACAGAACAGACAGACAGTGTTTATAAGAAGGCCAAGGTTATTAAACAGAGCCTGGATCCAGACATCTATTTCAGACAAAGGGCTAAACCCCAACACTCAAGAAACTCTTTTGGTTTTAAGTTTTACTCTTAAAATTCTCACAGTGTAAGACATGAGATTAAGAGGTCTGTTCTAAGGATCTGCTATCCAAACAGACAGGATTCCCTTGCATTATGAAGTCACCAGGGACGGAATTAAAACTTAAAACCTCCTCTGCCATGCCTTTTTTACCTACCAGCTCATGGAAATGCCAACACCCAAGATCACAGCATCTCCTGTTTTCAGCCAGGTCTCAGCACATCACTGAACATCATTCATTCAAGTTTTGTCCCAGCCTTCAGCTTGGCCACAGATTGGTGCCTTTCTTTGCAGGCTCTGAGGGCAGGAATTGCTGACATTACCCAGGAAGTCAGCAAACAGTGCTAAGAGAGTCTCACCAGCCCAGGATCTCCTGTGGCTCTCGAGCTCCTGCCTGTACCAGGGCTAAATTTGTGCCAATGTCAGCCTGCAGTAGCAGGAGCATTAAAGGAAAGCCCCGGGCCAGCGGCTGCCTCACAATTGTATTTACAACAGCCTCACTGTCTTTGTCAGGCCTGTTCTCCATGGAATTGCATACCCACTTAAGGTTATGAATTTGATTTATCGGCAAGATTTGAGGTGAGTTTCAATCCTTGTGGAAGTAATAGAACAATGGCACGGAGCAGGAGAAGATACAGGGAAGATATATCTGCGTGGGAATTTACCACCCACGGCTTTGTCAAGGCCCTTCAGTGCTGATTTGCAGAGCTTTGCAATACACATTTCTTGTGTGGTGACTCCTGAATTAATTCAGATTTACATCATTGTGGGCAGCACAAGGAAATACTGATCTGAGCCAGCAAAACAAACACGTATTTGAACTGAGGTGTCAGGAGGCACAGACGGATTGTGCCACCTGCACTACTCATGAGGTGCTCCTTCCAGTCCACTCTACAGCATGTTCAAGCTAACTTCTGTGGGGTTATATTACAACTATATTGACTTTCCACAGCATTAATTTCATGGTGATGTTTCAAACTTCTTAAGGTTCTGTCCAGAATAGTGCTGAACTTGGGACAGAAAAAAACTGGCGGTATTTTGAGTGACTTAAAAGATGTCACCGTGAGATACCGTGTGAGCAGCTTCCCTCCAGTGCAGTGTAACACAGGCTGCATTTTCCCTTGGATCCCATGGAAGCAGCAGCCCCAGAGGTGAAGAACTGTCCCTTACAGCAGATTCCAAAATGCTGTTCATTATAAAGCTGGAATTCACTTCAAAGCTGTTTCCAGCTGACATTCCAAGTGTAGCTGAAGGCACTTTACATCCTGTTGATGTCCTTGGACCACTTGGCAAAGTCTCCCAGTTGTAGATTCCCAAAATACAATCTGCACCCTATTTTTGGATAATACTGAAATACCATCCCCAGCTACATCTTAGGGATGTTCCACTTTCCTGCCATAGACCTAAATCTTGCATTTTTCAAATCAGTGGGAGTTTTGCTTGAGGAAGAAATAAAAGATTAGGGCTGCAGAAAACACAAAGTCAGTAATTTGGCAGCCTGATTTTATAATAATCTTTGTCTAATGATTATTTAATATTGTACCAGGCTATTTAAAAGAATATTCTACAAAGTATTGGAGCTTCCTTTTCAAAGCCTGCGTAAAATGTGATTTGTAATTAGTAGCTTTAGATATGCAATGTGTGTGAGAGAATATTAGTATTCCATAAAAGCTGCTGTCAGTATAAGTTACACGGAGAAGCACAAAATAATATGAATATTTAATAGCTAAAATACTTTATTTAAAATTGATTTGCTAGATTTTATAGAAGCTCCACCTGAAGAACTTAAATTATTTTTTTCTTTGCTTTAAATTCTGTTCTGAATAAATGAGTTAGGAACTATGACCATAAATGACCTGAGCACTAAGGGAATATATTAAAATTTACTTTTAAGTACTTCAAAGCATTTCACTTTTTTCACATATAGATACTGGATTTATTCACCCAGCTTGTTACAACAACTCTGGAAATCACCACTGTGAATGTTCATGAAACATTCTGATATTTACAGTAGGTGTCGATGCAGTAAATTCCACTGACTGACGGCAGCACCAACTCTGAGCTTGGAACGTGGCCCGTTCCTTAAAAAGTTCTGGTGCGTCCTGCACTGTGCATGAGAGGGGGAGAGAGCTTTTTTTGCGGGTTGTACCTTTGTTGAGAGGCCCAGCCCAAGAGCTCACCGGGCTGTGCAGCAGAGGGCACTCACACTCTATGGAACAGCCGCTCCGCACCGCTGGCCAGCCCTGCGCTCCTCTCCCCTCTGCTGCACGACAATTCCGCACCAATTTTATTCCAATTCCCTCTGAATTATTGGAAGAAAGCTAAGGGGGAAAAAACTCCCCCGATTTCTTTGCTCAGGCCTATGAAACCTCCTCACACACAACCTAAGGGTCTCAGGGACAATTCCTGTGGGTCTTAATCAGGGAGCAAAAGGTACCAGTCCTTGAAGAGCTTCCCAACAGGCAGAGAGAGCGGGATTTGGCCATCAGAGAAGCGAAGAACCAAAAATGTTTCTTAAACTGCCTGGAGCTGAGGCAAGAATCTTTTTAAGGCAGCAGTAACATCAGCACTGGTTGCTCTATGATCCTGACATGCTGCTACTAAACCATGAATATTAAAAGAGTATCTAAATTAATGAGTCCTGTGTTCCCTAATGTTGTGCCATAGCTTGATTTCTCCCTTCACAAAGGAGTTTTCTCAGCATACTCCCTTTCTGACCTAAATAAAATAATTTCTGATTTTTCATCTACTTCTGGAAAGTAATGGCATGGTAAAGAATGTGATGTGTGAGCTACAGATGGCACTGAAAGAATCCAAGAAATCTAAAAATACAGTACGTTTTACAGGAGAGGTTTCATAAGGTGGCTGTCTCCTCCTTGACATCACTATTCAGCTGGCTATTGGAACGGGACTAATTTAATTAAGAGAACAGCTCAGATAAAACATTTTTTGTCAGATTCCCCGAGTCCTATCCACCTTGCTTGAGAACTCAAGCAAGTCTCCTCTGAAGCAGTCCAGTAGCAGAGCTCCCATCATACCAGCTTAGCTGAGCACAGTCACAATAGGAGCAATTGGCACAAAGGAAACTACTGAAGTTAATGTAAAGATTATCATATTATTTTTCCAATGCTGACCCAATGGTCAAGGCAATTGCTGGCAAGAAATTGTTCACTGCAGTCTTGATCTTTCACTCCTCAAAAGCTCCAGTTGAGTTTTATTTGCAGTGTTTGGTCCTGAAACCCTCACAGCTTGCCACGAGCTTATTTCATTCCTCTGCTTTCTGAAGCAAAACCAGCTATTTCTAAACAATAAACAGCAACTGGGGGTTTGGGTGCTTTTTTTTTTTTTTTTTTTTTTTTGGGGGGTTTTTTTTTTAAAAAACGTAAGCAGATTGCTGAGACCATAACATTGTTAAAATACAAACCAGGTTGTTAATTTGACTGTGCTCCAGTCTCTCCTAGCATGAAACTTGATTTCCTAATAATAAATTTCTGATCTGGTTTCAGTAGGTAATCAAATACCACAAATCCACTTTGCATTTTAAAAAGAATGGCGTATTTCATAGGAAAGAGAAAAAGCTGGAGAAGATGGGTTTGTGGCAAAACAATACAGTTCTTCAGATCCCATACAGAACCACTGTATTGCATAAAAGCTGGGGAGTGGGTGATGGGGAAGGGTGGGGACAGAAAGGGAGCCAAGGAGAAGAGGGTTAATAGAAGTTTTCCAATCTATCATTCTCAAAGTAAACACATAAACAACGAAAAAAAGCCTCTATCTGACCAAGAGAGAAGAGTGTTAGAAGGATGTAATGGAATCCCTGCAGCATTTCAAACTCTACTTCAAATCTAGGTCTCTTTCCACATCCCATGTTCATTGCTCGCAGCAAAACTGGGTTCCTTTAAAGAGCATGTCCCTTTATCATCATAGAACCAGCAGTTTCAGATTTCATACTTGTGATCTCAATAGCTGGCAGGGATTTATATTCAGAACACAACTTTGGTGTATAAAACTGGGGGGAAATCTCAGACAATGTGTTTGTGTATCACCCAGCAATCTGAGGGGGGATCGGGGTATTTTAGCTGTCCCAACACTGTTTTTCAGATGTTAGGAAAAAAAGAGGAATACTAAACACACAGACAAATACAAAATTGCTTTGTGTACTGTTTGAGGAATAGTAAGGACGGATCACCATTAACTGTTTAGTGCTTTTTGGCTGAGGGACTGTTTCCTAAGGAAATGTGCTGGCTGCAGCCTTTCAGACTCACCTGGCAAAGCCTTCAGTGAAGAAATGCCTGGTTAATACCTCTAAGAGTGTGTGTATGCACATGCAAACACGGGCACTACTCATTTACCCTAATTAACACTCCTAACTGCAATTTCACCCGGTTTGATAGCTTGTAAGGGAGCCTGCCCAAACGTCAGTCTTCCTTGGGCACCAGTTTTTGTGCAGTCGTGTACAAGGGATTAGTGACACACTCAGGTGCACACAATGTTCTTGGGACCTGGCAGGATTAAGCTCAGAATGTTTTTCTCCTTCAAAACTCTTTAGAAGTCTGCATGGCACCTTTTGCCCTCTTTTCTCTATAAGCTATTTCCAAAAGAGACACGATGGAGTGTTCAAACCTTAGTGGTTCTTTTCTAGTGGTTCAGCTTACAAGAAGTCATCTTTGTATCCCCCTAAAAAGATAAAAAAACTCCTCCAGAATGACAGAGATGATTGAGAAATGCATATTAATAAAAACAAATATGAACCCAGTTTTCTGTTCTTTTTATTTTTTTTCCCTAATGAGGCCCATAGCCAATCTCATATAAAGATCTCTGGGAAAAATAGAAAGGTGTGACCAAAGGCATCAGATGTTGGACACGCTGTACCCCTGACCGCACAACGTAATCCCAAAGAGGAACCCTGAGCTGGCATTCCTAAGGCCAGAAGAGACACTTTGAATCACGGAGAACTTTAGGAAAGCAGTAAGATCTCCTTCAACAAAAATACTTCCACCCACATGAATCCCCCTCTTGGATATTTGGCACTGGTACACTGACTTTATCAAGATGTTACAGGAGGTAACTTAAGTTGAATGTCCTGGCTTTGCAGAGATTATTGGCATTATTTACCTTCTTTTTTTCACCTACCAGATTTTTAATTAAATTAAATTCCCCATGCATGGTTAGCTATAAAGTGCATATTACTTACCTGCATCTTCAGATCTTTTACAGTCCCGTGGGTAAATCCATAATTAGTTGGTTTTGTAAAATGCATATTATTTACTTGACAGGCCATAGTGGCTCTAGAGGAACTGTCCTCATGTCTTGGTTAAGTGCATAATTAGGCAGGTTTTTTAAACCTATGTTATGTTCCCCCCCATTGAAGCCATTGCACTCCATTTGTTAAATATTAATCTTTTTTTTTTTTTAAATGTATTATTTACTCAATCGGTCAAGACAGCATGTAATTATGTATTTAGAATGTGTGCAATGCATAACCAAAAATACTCATGAAAATGTATGGAATAAATTACTTTGCACTATTAGGGCACTTTTAGGCCACCGTGTCCTCACCATTGTCTCTCAAAATACCAAGTATGTTCAGAACAACTGTTTAATGAAAGAAGTGTTCAGCCAAGCACTGCTTAACAGGATACTTGCACATTGACCTAAGCTTTTAGATTCATTCATAAATAAAGGCAGCATTTGTGCTATTTAGAAGCAGAGTAAAACTTGGTTTTACAGTCCTATCTCCTCAGTCCTTTGGGACAGATTCTCCCCAGGATAAAGGAGTGTTGTCCCACTGAGGAAGGCACTGGCATGTTGATCAGCAAAGCAGAGATGTCCTAAAAACCATGAACTGTGGCCTTCCAGGGGATATTTCTGACAAGCACCCATGAGGATGCTCCTGTCAGTGCAAAGGAGACCTTTGAGGGTGACCATTCCCCATGGAAAAAGCCTCGCAGGAAGTCAGTATTTCTGTGTGGCTCTGTGATACTGGTTATGCACAGGCTTTGAGGACCTTATGAAGCTGAAGTTAATGGACATGAGGTTGTGAACAGTGTGATAAAATCTGAAGAAGGTTTGAAACTACCAACAAGGGTTTATATTAAATAATCAGAGAGGAGCTTGACCTCCCTGATCTTGTATCACCCTTAGTGCTGCTAACTGAAGGAAAATGATGTGATGTTTAGTGACTCGCAGGGTCACAGCTGTTCAGAAAGGGTGACTCCCATCAGCTTCTTGATGGAAAGGGCATCTTCCTAAATTTGGTGTTCACCTACTGGGGGCAGCTAAATAAGAATTCATCCCCCCTCTCCTCCCATCTGCTCCCACCTCCCAGCCTGTCCCTCCATTTCAGACAACGCCTGTAGCTCCCCAGCGCCTGGCCAGGTGTGGGGTGAGACAGAAGCTACAATGCTTTGGGGGTGGGCACCTCCTCCAAATTACAGCTCAACACCAACAGCAACCAAAAGAACAGAATGTCCTGTGCCGTCACATGACGCAGGGCAGGCAGGAAAGTGCCAGCTTCCCTCAGAACCTCCTTCACACTCCCTGGAGTTCCCTTCTCACCCCGAGTGCTGCAGCGAGGCCAAGCTCCACCCCAAACCTGTGATGTATTGCACGAGGAACTTGCCATAAGCAGAATGTGCCTCCTTTCTGGAATCTGCTCAGGTTATGGGCACACAATCAAATGCAATCAAAGCACAGCAGCTAAACAAGTCAGCACCTGTCAGCTGGGCCTCTAAACCTACCTCTGGAAGCGCCTTTATGTTCCTCCCAGAAGCGTATTATGGGAAGGGCCGTGCAGGGAAAGATGCTGCCTTCACCCCTGGTTTGTTGGGCTGTTCATCACCCCCCTCTGATACATGTCACCTTCACATTTCAGCTGGCAAATCCAAGTCTGGGGGTGCTCTTATTTGCTCAGCTGGGGGGGGGGGGAAGAGAGAAAAAAAACCAGATAGCTTAGTTAAAATAGATCTCAAAACTGAGTGGCTACATGAGCACTGAATTGCAGAAGGACTGGTGGAATGTTCTTTTTCTCCTTGGACAAGCTGGTTAAGCTGGTTAGGGTGATAACCTCTAGCACATCAGCTGGGAGGAAATTAAGCCACTCTTGCACAGTTCTGGAACAGCTCCAGCCCACCCTGGCTGCAAAGGAAAACATGCAGCCTTAAATCCCAGAGGAAAGGGTCTCAATTTCAGTCAGTACTCTCAATAAATATGAAAAAGAACATGCAAGGCAAAACCAGACAGGTTCCTTAAACAACGACTGTGATTAATTTTAAACTGTGTTGTCCAATCACATTGATCATTATGGCCACTTACTATAACTACTCGAGTTTTCCTGCTTTGTTCCTTTACTTCAACACAAAACCAAGGACTTTCTCCCACAGTTGGCTAGATGTTTCCTGAAATAACACAAGTGGTGGCTATTTTACCCAGCAGGTTCCTTTATCACCACAGAGCAGGAAAGTTGACAGGCTTTGTGTCTGAAATGTAATTAGCTCACGGGAGTACAGTCACAATGAAAGCAAAATTTACATTATTGCAGACGTGATTGTTTGCTCTTTCAAACAGGAGTAAATGTGAATTCCAAGGCTTGTATTCAGGGGGCTTGTTCAGTCAATATCCTCAGATGTCCTGTACTTCTGCCAAGGGGATGGGAAGCGTGGAGGTTTAGGCCAGGTTTCTTTTAAGCTTTTAAGACCTCAAAAAAGAAATGAAAGACCAAAAATGAGCAAAAATTTCTTTTCTAGAGGCTTTTGAACCTGTCAGCCCCTACAAAAATTTCAGAAAGCAAATAGCCTTTACTCAAACCAATTTTGTTCTGAGGTTTTCCAGCTACCGATAGCATCTTTCCAGGAAAAGGAGGGGAAGCAGGAAATTTTTCATTTATATGATCTCTTATCAGGAATACTATAATATACTGTAACAACAGCAGTTTCAGGACCTGCATGGAGAGATCCAGAAGCACATTGTGGGAAAAGACCCTGAGACTTAAAGGTCATTTTTCCTTTGAAAGAAAATTACAATTCTTTCTACCAGATGTTCCTCTACCTGCTTCAGGCAGGACACAGTAAAAGAGACTCCAGCCACCTCCTCCGGTGCTGCTATAACCTCCCTGACCAGGAAGGCTTTTTTAAAATCCAGCCTGGATCTTGCTACTTTCAGTCCATTGCTTTGTCCAGCACAGACAGGGAGATTTATATATCTGAAAAGAACAGTCTTGCTCCCAGACATCAGTGCCTCAGGCTCAGTAACCCATTTCTTTTAATCTTTGTGAGCCACATTTTCTGGGGTTCTGATTTATCCTCCCTGTTCTCCTCTAAACTGTGTCCTACTGATTCCAATCCTTCCCAAATTGCGTTGGCCCAAGCAGGATGAAAGGCTCCAGGTGGACCCTTCTGAGAAATGAGAAATCAATGCAGCTTCTCGCAAATGTTCCCCAAGAGCTGCTATCCAGGCACTAAAACTAAAGAGGGACATAAACAAGGTTCTTTCTGCAAAATATTCAGTTCAACAAGTTACTGGGTTGTCCCAAAAACCAACAGGGGACTGAACAGGCCCCTTACTGAAGTGACAGCCAGCATTGACAGGAATCCCATCATGTTCTCGTATTTCCCTTTTTCCTACCACTGACAGCAATACCACCACAAAGGAAAGAGGAACGTGCCTTTAAACTTCTGTTTGTCCAGCCATCCTGACCTTGTCCGGGAAGAAGCGAGTCAGACACTAGAGTCTATTTTGATACAAGAGAGGCCTTTAGTTAAACAGGAACAAACCTGTTGTAATTTAAGCAAATAAACAACCCAAAAAAGCTTCTTATAGAAAGATAAGCAACAAGTTTAGGAAAAGTTATTAATTACAATTTAGCCAAGGAGACACAAATTCTGTATCTGCACCCGTGTTCTCAGCATTGATGCAGATTTTATTTTAATGTCATACTGTCCACTGGGAATGGTGTTACCATTGGGCAAGTTGGTTTTAAATAGAAAAAGCCATCAGGATGATGAAGAGAAAATAGATTTTCTTTCCATCTCCCTTTGCAGAAAAGATTAGGAATTGTAGAATTTGGAGGTATTTTACTTCAGAGCAGTGAAATCCATGCATGTTCTGCTGAGAAGCGCAGTGAGTTTGCATCGTGCTGTGATCTAATGTAGCAAACTGTGATCCCTCAGAGCTGATGCCACAGGACCTTCCCTGGTTTCTGTTTTGCAGATGAAATGTTCTCCTCCTGATCCACCAGCACTGCTCAATCCCCTGGATACAGCTTGTGTTGAATGAGCTGCCAACAATTACAGGTAACTGCTGACCAACAGACACCACAGTAAGGATAAAATCAAATGCAGTGGTCAACACACTGTGGTTTGATATTTTTTGTTGTCATTCTATCCAATTAATCAGGAACTATTTCTTAATGAGTGGACTGCCAAACTGGTATGATTATACCCTTTGAAGTAAAAGTAGGTCTCAATCTGCCTATTTTATTTTTATTTTTGCCTTTTCCTTAAATCAGCAAATCCTCTACATAGCCTCTTGCTGATTTTAAGAGGCATATGGTTCTTAATCCAGCGGTGTATGAATTATGGCAGTAAATGGCTTTGAAAGTGCCTCGAAAGCAAAAATATGGAAATTTCCCCCCCAAGAGACCAGGATGAGCAGTCATTATTTTTGCGATTGCAGAGAACACTGCCCAAGTGTTCCAAGACTCCGTGTGTGTAATTGTTTGTCTCTTTCTCGCTTTGAAGTATTTTTTTTTTTAACAGCAAAACCTCAGACACACTCAAGGACAGCTTCCACAGCTTGGTCAAGAACACCAGCGTATCTACATATTCACTAAGTCATAAATCTTCTATACTTTGGCTATGCATATATGACACATGACCCTTATTTCTCCCTTGTGGTCGAGTCTGAGAGACAATAGAGGTCCACTAAAGCACACAGCTTCCCTCCTAGGTAATATTTCATATGTATCTCTTTACAACCACCAACACATCAAGGAAACTGAGCTGCAGTCTGGGAGGGGAGTTTAACCATAATTGTCTTAAATTGTCTAATTTGGATAAAATGAGCAAGAAAATTCCCTCAGCTATTTGTTAGTATAATAATGTCATCTATATGTTTCTTGCCTCGTGGTATTCTGCTCTGTAAAGGGGAATGAACTACAGTCGGAATCCTTTGGATAGTTGGTTCGATCTGTCTGTCAGACATTAATTAGTTTCATAGCAATCTCTCACTGCTGTCTTGTGGAAAGACAGCAAGACTGAAAAATAAGCCAGGATGACAAAGGGAGAGCTTGACTTGCTTCTGACCAAAGAAATCTGTCATTAAGAAAAGGTTCAGAACTCAGATCTGAGGCTCCTTTGCCTGCCTTGCGGGAGTACCGATGACTGGATTAAAACATTAATGTGTTATTATACACCAAATTGTCTCCTCAAAGAATGGTCTATTTGCTCATTTATTTCTATGTACATAAACAACTGGAGAGAGGAAGATTTCCAGGGCAGGAACTCAACCATGCGACTCTCACTAATGACAGTGACTGTTAGGCAGCCAAAACCTCGAATGAGGCTTCCAAATTAACCTTAAAATAACATTACCGAGGCCTCAGTAGCAGCTCTGCAGTTAAATCCATATTAAAATTTGCACTTGGAGCATCACTAATGTCCCAGGATTTCCTACTCAAATTGCTTTGCATCATTTCCCTATTTATGCTGAAGTCTAATTCTCTGCTTTGGAGCAGCATCCTCTAACATGGGTACAAAGCACACTTGCAGCACCAGCAGCAAAGTGCTGCTACAGAGCACAGACTCGTGTCCTAACTCTCCAGGAGATGAGGGAATTTGCCCACGTGTATTTAAATATATTAACTTTCGCTCAAAAAGAAATTTTAACCTGTTCCATTAAAAAATCTGGAGCTGCTATTTCTTCACACTCTTGGTGATTCCTTCCTTCTATACCTTATCCCTCATAGTTCCTAAACCTCGGAAAATAAAGCAGTTTTATTTACATTGCTAAGTAGAGACACTGGAGTTTGAAAATGTCGATTGACAGGTTGTGTTTTTACATGAAAAATGTATATCAGGCTTACAGCACTACAATACCACTTTGCAGAAGTAGGTGTGATGATAAATTCCTGGTTTGTTTAAAAAAATAAATTTGAAAAAAAGAGGGGGAATAAAGGAGAGGGACTAAACTAATCAGGGTTTCTTTGAGGCAGTTCATCCCCAGAGTGTTTTAAAGAACAAGTAGCAAGACCAGGGCTTTCTCAAAGAGATCATAAATATCTACAGGAGTTTTGAAACGCTCCTTAAATGGTGCTTGCTGTCCTAAAATTCCTCTGTAAGTATTCCTCATTCTCTGACATAATCCCACAATGCATCCCACAAGACTTTGTGCTTAACCTCAACTGCAAAACAACAGTGAGATCCTTAAAAGTGAGGTTTCACTCAAGTATGAAGAACACGCCAGATTCCCTACTCAGTTTTTATAGGATCTTATTCTGGCTCCAACAATTTCAACAGCAGTTCCTTGGACCCCTGGTAGATACTAAAGAGACTTTTGAAGGCAGCTTGCAGTAGTGCAGCCACACCAACAACTCTGAGTGCTCACCACACTCACCACAAAACTGAGACCAAACTATTGGGGAAGAGCTTCGCTGTTGGGAGAAGGAAGGTAGCATTTACCTCCAAATATTCCAGATGCTCTGCCACTCTGAATCCTAATCTAAATCAGTCTGGGGGATGGAGGCATTGGGTGCTTTTTGAGATGGTTTTTTGAATTATGTCACAGGAAAAAAAAAAATCCCTTCACTTGATTTATTTCCAGTGTCTCTTCCTGGAAGGAAATTCAAATATCAGGCATTTGGAAAAAAATCCCAGGCACCTGCAGTACAGTTAGAATTTTAAAGGCTATGTTAAAGAGAGGTTCCTAAATCCATGCACTTCTAAACTTAGTGCTCACACCACAGTATCCCCTGGGCCAAAGCACACTAGACCACATTTCATAGGGTCACCTTCGGATATTGCAACCCCATGAGGGGCTGTAGGAAAACCAGGACTGTAGGAAAGGCCAGCTACAGCTCTTTCCAAGTCTCCAGCAGATTGTTTCCTGGTCTGGGTAAAGACACTTTTGATTTCATCCAAACTGGTTCACACGTTTTCTTAATAAGAACTTGTGTCAAAACGTTTCAGTTGTCAGAATATTCACCTCTGAGCCTGAGCTTGTAAGTACAAGTCCACACATTAGTTTACCCATCAATATCCTGTCTGTATTTTCGTCTGTGCATTCCTGAAGTGCCCATCACCCTGATGCAGAGGTGCCAGTGCAAATTCTCACCCCGTGTTAGCGTGACAGCGCTGTCATCAGAGCTGGCTGTGCTTCAACTAAAATACAAACCCATGGCTACTCCTGTCCAGCTCTGGGAGCTACTCTGGAAGTTGGTGGGCCCATGACAAGAGAAGTAGCAGGTCTAGTCCCATGCTCAGGTCACCGTTCCCTTCTACAATAAAACAGGCTGTAAATCCCAAAGCTGAACAAAATCCTCATCACTGGGGAGACTTGGAGATGGTTCATGTGGCAAACTCACTGTCAAGGTCTTAGGAAGACTTTTAAGTATGAGGAAAACAACCTGTGTAAACAAAACCTATTGTGTTCTTTATCCTACACAAACCCTTGGCAAGGAGCACAGCTTCTTCCCAGAACAAACCCATCCTTGTGTTCAGACAGCAGCTAGAAGAGATATAAAAGAGCAGCTCCCACAGCACCAGCACCACTTGAATGGCTGAATGCAGAATTAAAAACAGGCTTTGCTTCCAGGTGCAGACAGATGTCTGATGTGAAGATATTGGCTGTCTCTCACCAAAAATGACAGGCATTTTGGTAAGGCTTTACTTAACAGATGGCAAAACTTGGGTCCTACCGACTGCTGCAGGATCTGGAGGCACTCAGCACACAGCAGGATCAGGCCCAAACATGGGGCTGAACACCAGGTTTCCTCCACATCGTTAAGAAAAGTTATTGGTGTGAAAAGGGTGTTCAGGCACTAAGCACCAGATTCAGGGAAAGAAAAAGACCAACAAACCTTTGCAGCGTATTGTGATGTTTTCTTTTGTATACCGTATCAATGACTGTGTGGTGTGCTTCCTGAAAATCCAGCCCTTGGTAATTGTCAGGGAACTTCATTCTGAGTGCAGGCTCTACTGGAAATTAATTGCTTCAGTGCAATCTGAACCACATCATAAATGTCATGTAGAAGTTGCAGGGAGTGAGAGGAGGCAATGACAGCTCTATCCGCACTGTTTCATTTAAAGGTGGGTAAAACACACTGCGACAGAAGTGCTCTTCATCAATAATTTAGTCCGCAGTGTAAAGCCAAGCCTTGCCAAAGATGCCAGGGGAGCAGCTACCTCCCTGGTTTTAATGACACCAGCAGGGAGGGGTTGAGGGGCCAGCTCAAATCAACATTCATTGCACATCTGGGCATGTCGGCAGATGAAGATATCTAGGACTGAGCTGACAGGACAAAGGGTTGAAAAAAGAAGTGTAACCTAGAAAACCTTTACTTTGAATTCTTTGTATAAATTCAAGGGGGATGACAGTTCCTAAGGTCATCTTACATAATAAAACTACAGTGATCTACATAGAGAATTTTAACTCTTTCCAACACATAATCAAAGCAACTGCAAGTTAAGTTTATATTATTCACTTTATGAATGTAAAATGCAGAATCCTTAATTCTCTGAAAAGAACTGTTTTAATGAGCAGAATGTTAACATTTATATGCCTGACTTCATTGCAATAACCCTAATTATAGTAGCACGGAAGCCCCACTGTACTGGAGGGTCACTGGAGTTCCTATTATAACCCTTATCTTAGGGGAGTTTAATGCCTTTGCCATTTCCCAGCGCATCAGCTGAAACTTGCCATGCAGGTTAGTGCTGGTTTACTCCTTCAAATTATTGTTTTACAGCAGTTTCGTTTGGTTCTTAAACAGCTTCTGCTTGCCAAGAATCAGTGTTTTTACTGTGTTTATGGCAGTCTCCACGCAAAAGCCCATCCATTTGCTCTGAGGAGAATATGACATTCAGGTGCAAGGAGATGGATCCATCTCCGTACCAAACTCCGTATCCTCACCCCGGGAGGTTACAAAGCTGTGTAGTTACAACATGGTTGAAGCTATCCCGACTTGCGGGGTTCTGGCAGAGCTTTCAGGCACTAATCCGGCATTCCAGGCTATACACTGGATGCCTGTGATTTGGCTGAGGGGTGAGGACTCGTGTCATCCAAGTGCGAAGCTGCCGCCTCAATCCAGAGAGCAAATTCCTTTTGTCCGGGCAAGAGCAGCTTCAAAAAACAACCCCTTCCACCTCCAACGTTGTCCATCAAATGTTGCCTCTGCAATAGTAATAATTCCCACTGCTGGCAAGTTCAGACTCAATTATTTAACATCACAGTACCTGGAGCTACAGCTGATGGCTATTGAAAGCACAGAATTGTTTTTTTCCTTATCCAATAAAACCATGGAGTTAATTCTTTTCTGCTTACATTTTGGATGAAATATTAGGTGCTTTCCATGATCTTTAAAGTCATCTAGACCACACCAGAGCCGTGCTTACAGCATAAGCTTCATCCATGACAACTTCATTGAGGACTACTGTAGGTTTTACTCCCAGTGGGGGTCATACGGGAAGGCGACAAACAGAGGAGTCCGGGGAATACAGGAGGTGGCATCTCTCCTAATTGCATCTGACATTTCACTTTCATTTTCCTAGCCATCCAAAGGTACAGAGTGAGTAATCCCGTTCTTAATAATAATGTTAAAGTGCTAATGGCACCAGGAAAGCCCTCTGAAAGTACAGCAGAAGAGGTATAACATTTACATTCTGGAGAAGTTAAACACTACGTGTAGACAGATCCTCACTGGCTCTGGTGATGATTTCCAAGAGGGAACTTGAACAGGAGTAGGTCGTAATAATCATATTTGGTTTCTGTGAGCAGAAAAAATGTAAACCTTCCTATGTCCATCCTCAGAAGGAAGTCACTTGTGCTTGTTCTGCCCTGCTGTGTCTCCACTGGAGGCCTGGCTTTTCCTTAGGGAAGGTGCAGTGATGCTGGATGCACTCGGGATAGCACCGCAAGATGAACGCCTCTGAGATGACAGAGATATTTTCCTCTCCACACAGCATCAGAGGCTCTGGGCCCTGCAAGCTACCAAACCAAATCCCTTATTGTCACAATGTGTCCTGCACTGAGTGTCACCAAGGAAAACCCATCCTTCCACACTCTGTTACTTGTTTCCCAGCACCAGGAGAAAACATGGATGATGCTACGTGGTCAGTGGTTCTTCTCACTGTCACTGCTTATGGTGGTGGGTAAAAAGGAAAGGTAAAAAGGTGGGTAAAAAGGAAAATACAGACCAGGAGCTTGGTGAGCTCTCTAAAAGCTTCCAAATTACGTTGTTCACTATAAATGCTATAAATGTGAGATTTACCAGAAAGGTCATTTGAAAGCCTATTCCAGTGTTGTTTCTTTACTTGGTGCCTCACTTTTGGGCACTTTTTGAATTTTAAAACTATTTAAAATTTAAGCTGTACTTCTTTCCCTGCTGAATTGCAGAAAACTAGGAGCCCTTATAATAATAAACTCTGATAATAATAGAATCCCACACTACTAATGTGCACTCAGAGAGATTCAAATGAGGGTGTGCATGTGCACTGGGAAAGGATAAGCACATAAAGCCATAAGTGGTAGACTTTCCTTTCCAAGTGCCAGACTAAGCAGAGCCATTTAACAAACACAGGAACCAGAAGAATGGAATTTCCAAGAAGAGTGATCCTCACCCACAAACGCAGCTCTGAGGTGTGTTTTTAAGGACAGCCTCTGTCCTACCATGCCTCCTACACATTTACACCCTGTGTGAGTGGGCTGTGAGGGCAGGGAGCTGTCTGAGCAGCTCTTCAAGAGGCAAAGCAGCAGAGGTTCAGGACCCCTTAACTGCAGCAGTCAAGTGCATTAACTTGTTTAATTTTACCCGGCGATTGCCAGACTCCCAGCTGGTGCGGCCTGGCACAGCTCCATGGATTTCAGCAGTGCTGCTACAACTGACACGAGCTGGGGATCTGGCCCAGTTTCTCAATTTGTCAGAGCCGGCCTTTCTTAGGGCACTCTCCTGTCCTATGCAAATTGTCATCGTGGGCTTCACAAGCTGCAGAGTTGGGACAATTCACACCAGCCACCCTTCTGCATCTTCACTCTCCTTCTTACGTCCGCTGCAGGATTCCTCCAGGATTAACATCCCAGTAATGAGAGCTGAACCCCGCAACAAAACAATCCACAAAACAATTTGGTTACGCCACAATTTCTAATTTTGGAAAAGAAGAAAGTTAGAAAAAAATTCCAGCTTTAGAAAAAGAAAGGGTTTGGCTGGGACTGAGCTGATTTTCTTCCCAGTAGCTGGTGCAGTGCTGTGGTTTGGATTTAGGATGAGAATAACACTGATAACACAGGGATGTTTTCGTTGTTGCTGAGCAGTGCTTACCTTGAGTCAAGGACTGTTGAGTTTCCCGTGCTCTGGCAGTGAGGAGCTGCACAAGGAGCTGTGGGGGAGCGTGGCCAGCACAGCTGACGTGGCCAAAGGGATGTTCCATATCCCAGGATAACAGGGGCAGTGGATAAACTGGGGGAAAACTGGAGGGAAAGCTGGTCTGGGACCCCTGCTCCAAAACAGTCTGGGCATCACTTGCTTTGTATGTTTTTTCCCCCTTCCTTTTCTGTCCTATTAAACCATCTTTATCTCAACCCAAAAATTTTACTCTTTTTTTTTTTTCCTGATTCTCTCCCCTGTCCCACTGAAAGGAGGGAGTGAGGGAGTGGCTGTGATGTTTTGCTGCCTGCAGGGTTCAACCACAACAAAGGGTCAAAGAACAGTAAGTATCTAACAAAAGAGCCTATCCCAGTAAAAGTGACACTGCAAGCAGCTAAAGCACTGAAAACAGTTATTTTATACGGCATGAAAATCGGCAATTTTACAAAGAAATGACTGTGAAATACCTAAGAGTGCTACTTCTAAAAAAAAAAAAAAAAAAAGAGAGAGAGAAAGAACTGTCTCAAAGTGTGCATCCTCCCCCCCCAAGCAAATGCCCATCATGCAGCCCAATAGGCTTAATCCACCATAAAGCCAAATACTTCCCAGAGGAGGTGATCGTTAGTTTGAACATTAATTTCCCTTCCCCTCTTCTTGTGTATCCATTAAGTGGAATAACAAGAAATGTTCATGGCCATAAGGTGTGTTTGATGGCAAGGAGTAAAAGAAAATGTGCAATTAAAAGATGTAAATGATAAACGGCACAACTTCTCAGCTGGCTTGACCAGTATGTGGGACTTCTGGGAGATGCAGGTTTTGCTCTCCCGTGTTGAGGTCAACGAACTGCAGAGACCCAAGGATGGAAAAAGTTGGAGGGGAAGAGAGAAATTATTAATGCTCCATCTTTTCCTCGCTCGCTTAGATTTGCAGAACATGTTTCTTGAATGAGTTTGAAGCCCAACATATAAAAAGCTGACTATTTATATATTTGATTCTTTAAAAGCAATTAGGAATACAAAGCAGATGGTACGGCATTGTAGATTTCCCTTTTCATATTGCTTAAGCACTAGAGATCAATAAGTCTAATATAAACAGATGATTTCCATAGCAGGGTTTATAATTAGCTGGCACTGAATGTGTCCAAACTCTAAAATAATTAGCAGAAGCATGTGGCACACCATTAAAACCTTGTGGCTTGTCTGCATTTACATTTATAATTATTAAAGTTAATTATGATGCTTGTGGTGTGGTTCCAAGCTCCTTTACAACTTAGATTAAATATTTTTTCAGTCCTACTTTTCTTTCAGCCCACCAAATGCCAGCACTTTCAACAAACCCCATTTCATCAAAAAGAAAAAATGGAGGTTATTTTTATAGGAATGACCTGAATATTTTCCTAACTAACACTTTTATTTTTCTAAAGGGACATGACACAGGAATTGAGTAACTCAGCATTTTGGGGAGGAAAAAATCCTGATTAGACATAATAATTTTAAGGTTGCCTAGGAAAACCTTTATACTTACGCCTGATGTACTGTTTTAAATAAAATTCAAACAAAGAGAAACCATTTAGTAATCAGAACACCTCAATGACATTCAAGACCTTACAGTAAAGTAAATCTTAATTTTACATGTTCTGAAACCTGGGCAAATCACTGTGAAAAAGGCAGCATGGCTGGGTGTAAACATCATGTATTGGGCAAGGACTTTTGAAGGTTCAATTTGGGTTTACACATCTCTTCCCACAACCTGGGCTACAGAAATCTCAGTCAATCTACCTGGTCACTCATGAAAATCATCTTCATAAACCTTAACCATTAAGACATTCCGTGGCACATCCAGAACCCCAAAGAAGTTGTGCTGTTTGCATAAGGCCTTTTCTCAATTATTCATTTCCCTGAATTTTTCTTTCCCCTAGTGTAAACAAAGCCGAATTCCACACTGCCACACATGTGGCCGCGTGAAATGGGACGGATGCCCCGCGGAGGAGTGACCCTGTGGAACACGATGCTTCTGGAGGACACACCCCATGCTTCAAGGCCACCACTGTGCTGGGCAAGCGAGTAAAAGTAGATTTAATTTACCAGATGATGCAAATCATCTCATCCTGTAGGATTAGGGGAGCATGACTGCGGAGAACAGCGACTCTTCCGTCGCACATCAATGTGTCCACGTGAAATTCTTAAAATCTCTGCAGCCAGCTCCCCCCTGAAAACCATGCAGTGACACTGGCACCTTCTCTGCTCTCCCTGCAAGTGCGACCACCACAGGGGCAGGCACACAGGGAACGGTTTGGGGAGCAGAAAATGCCACAAGAACCAAATAGCAGTGGGAATCATCCCCACACGCCATTCCCAGAGAGACCGAAACCCAAATCTTTGCATATGAGTGGTTTTGATCAGCTGCTGGAGGTTACTGGATGCAGCAGATACCTGAGAACAGGGCACAGCTCTCTACCTCAACAGCATTAGTTTTAATTCTGGGGTTTTTTTCATAAAAGGAAATAAAATGTTAAAGGCCTCAGAGAGGATTAAGATTAGATTTTACAGAAACAGAGCCTTCCACCTCCCAGGTGTAAGTATTTCGTGGGCACAAGCACCCCCATTTCTGAAATCACCAGGTCTACCCAATTTCTACTGCAAAGAAGCCTCCCCCCCTTTTAATGCATTTCTGTTCTTCATATAACATGTCCATCATGAACTTCTTGGCCCTCGTTCTTGTTTCCCCTGGCTCAGGCCAGACCTGGAGATGTCTGGAATGTGACAAGGCAGTATTAGCCTGCCAACTATATTCTGTTAGCAAATTTATTTTCTTCTCCTAGACTGATGATAAAAATGTCATGGTGTGATGCTTTAGCAGGCCCAAGAGCTGCCCACCTACAGCTGCAGGGCTTGAAGAGAGCTCGGAGCCAAGAACGCCATAAGGAGAGCAGACAGCAACTCCACCAACTTTGCTCCTTCTGCATTGGTTATTCTCCTGCTAAATGATGCAATGTGACCCCCTCAGGGATTCCAAGTCTGATCATGTTTTTCTCACTATTTTTTCTTCCCTACTTCCTCCTTCTCCTTGACTAAAGCAGCCCAAACTGCTGAATTTTTCATGAAAGAGATAATATCATTGTACATAAGATAATGGCATTCAAATACATCCATCTGCTTGTTAGCTCTGACTATATCGATTGTGTTTCTTCTGAAAGAATATTTACCAAAAGGGGAAAAAAAAAGGAAAGGAAAAAAAGGTTCTCTTTTGTGGCATAAAATATGCACATTTTCATAACTGAAATACAAAATCCCTTTTACATACTTTAGATAAGAGAACAAAATGAACTGAGAAATTAAGAAAAGCACCCTTGAGGTCTTGCCAGGACAAAAGTATTTCCTCCTTCCAATATTTCATTAAAAATCTAGACAGGTTTTACACTAAAACACTGTTGATTTTTTTTTCCTTTCAGTAAACAATATCTCGTTTCAGAGGTGAAATACTGCATGCCAATGACCGGGATTTTTACTAGCCTAAAAGTTTTCAAATGTGGTCTAGAGGATTACACCTAAGGCATCCAGTCTATCTCACTTTCCCATAAAAACTGCCCAACCTAAAGTAATTCAATTTATCATTTTATTCCTTTTTTTGGCTATTCCAACAACACAGAGTAAGACCATAAACTATGTGATATTCAATTACTGAAAATGTGATGAAAAATTACTCTCAAAAGTAGGGCAAGCGCATATATTTACTGGATTTCAGATGCTCTAGATAAAAAGGATAGCGAGATAAAAACTGCCTATCAATTTTACACACTCTGAACTGCTTCCACTTCATTTCCTATAAGTCGCGTACAACCATTCCGGGTTTTGAAGTTTCATTTCAGCAAACAATAGATTCTAATTGGCTTGTTTACATTTATTACCGCCACATCCCAAACTCTGAGATGTGCTTTGTGCTCTTCCTTTGACCTGTTTAGTGCAGCAGCTCCCCCGGAGCTCCTGCCACCTTGCTTGGGATTTGAATAACTCCTGTTTAAAGAACAGCTACTGAACCAAAGGCTGCCTTTCTCCCACTGCCTTGAGCACATTTCAGTGCTTGGTGCTGAAATGGCAAACACGGCAATTAAATGGAAATGACAGCAGTTGATCTGATTATTTCCTTCCCTCCAATCTCCTTTTTATTATAAGTTTGCATATTAAGGAAGCAGGAGGGAACAACCCCCCTGAACATTTGTCCCTTTGTTTGCTGGAGAGGCCTGTGCACAGTGGGCCACTTGCAGGGATCTCTGGAATGGGGCAAACAGGAAGAAATCCTGATCCACAGGGAACTTCCACGTTGCAAAGCCTCCAGTCCACTCCCCTGTGCGCTTTGCTCCAGGATCCCAGGAGCCAGTGACAGCAGCTCTCCATTCCCTATGAACTTCCCATGCCTTCTCAGAGAGCTGTGTAAAGAAAAATGCATTCTCCTGGAGCCAGGCTTAATCACTTGCAGTGTTTCCAGAATGGAAGCTGAGCTCGTGCCTTCTCTTTTTGGCTGCTGTGGAGCTTCTTTAGCATCACACTAGGGCTCCTTCTCTTTCAGCCCAATTCGCTCTCTCCCGATTTCCACTCCATTAGCAGAGCCACACCTGCCTGAATCCTAGAATCCCACGGGCTGGACAGAGGGCAGCATCACCAGTACCCAGTGCTGTCTCCAACATTACTCTCCCTGATGGTTTCCTGAAGTGGAACTTCATCATCCCTTGGACACGGAGAGAACGATGCCTAAATGTTCCTCAGCAACGATTTGGTTTATGTCAGAATTGAATTTAGTACAACCACGTCTAAAGAGACTGCGATTTAATCACAGATGTTCAACAAGGGCAAAATTATTCACAAGTTTGGAGTTGTGAATTATTTTTCAGCTCCATTGACCAACATGTCTCACTTTACACTGTAGTACTCCATATTAATAGCTGATGCTGCGTTTCCCAAATGATGGCATCTGTGTGGCAACCAGGGAGCAATTTTTCCTGGACAAATGCCTCTCCTTTTCCTGACTTCTGATCTGCTGCCTGTCATAAGTTTACTGTGCAACACAGACTGTGGGAGCTTTGTGTCCTAAATACAGAGGACATGTCCAGTCCAGCAAAATAGTACTATTATAATAATAATTGCTTCAATACTGTTTGTGCAATCTCTTTGCAAAATCTTGTTATTTGTGATTCTTATCCTACAACTTGATATGCATAATAGCTCGAAGGTGCTGGTGATGGAATTTTTCCAGCTCTTTGATGTGCCAGCAATGACTTGTCCATGTTTCACAGCCACAGACTAATGTGGAAATTACTACAGCAAAATAAACACTAAGTCTGGTATTCTGTGGGATACCATGCATGTGTCAATTTATGATGCAATCTCACATGCAAAACATGTATTTTTAATTCTGCACATGATTTCTTAGACATCTGATAGTCTCTAAAAAATGAATTAAATCCATTACCCACACTAATATGCTGCTTCTATATCTTGCAGATGCTTTTCCAGCTCTGGACTAGTGCACAACCTTGCTTTTCTTCTCACTGACGATAAATCTGTGGACTTCAGCTGCCACAGCAAATTTGTTGGTCGTGAACTAGAGGTCTTCTATAGTGTGTGCAACGAAAGCACAACCACCTGCGCAAAGGAGTTCACATATAACCTTCTCCTTCAGTGCTGTGGAGGCCTTCAATCTGCTCAGGTTAAAGAGCTTGCCAGATGTTCAAAATTTAATAAATATTCCTGGCATCATGTCTCTAGTGGCATCATCAATCATTACTACAAAGAACAGTCCAAAGAACAGTCTGTGCCAAAATATACCTTTGCTTGACTCTTTTTGCTATTACAAATGGATCCAGCAGAGTGCCAGCCCCAGTCTCTATCCAGCACACCATTGTGCAGATGACGGATAATTTCACAAACTTTTCTGGACATCCAGGAGTTGGGAAATATTGCCAATAATTTTCACAGAGCTGGAAGTCTGAGAGCATCAAAAGCATTGCTAAGGTCAATGGAGACTTGTTACATGGGTGTGTGTTTTGCTCGGTGTGTTTTTTATTGAAAACAGCTACTATCACATCCTAGCCCCCTCTTGGATCGTGGGCATCACCCTAATATCTGGAACCCCTGGATCATATTCACTCAGCACTTGTCCTTTGCCTGAAATTGGAATTGCTACAGAAACGTCTTTATTTGTATACCAGTGTGCTGGAAGATAAAGGGGTATTTGACATTCACAGCCTTAGGGTGTGTAGCTTAGGCATGTGAAGATGATGATATGCATCTGTTCCCAGAGGAATTAGGACTCCCAAATTCTTATACATTTTTTCTTTACATTTCCATTTTAAATATTATTTATCTATGGTCCTTCTTAAATTTATTTGAAGTTGATTTTTCTATGTTATAAAAGGGCCAAACACAACTCTAAGGAGATTAGAACAGCTGAGTGAAGCCTTGCTGAGGCATATTTTGGTCTTTTTACAGAAAATTTAGGATACTTGTTTTTCCAAAGTACACGGAGTGACTCTTAACATGGCTTTACAGTACTTGACATCTTAATTCCCTACATTTTTTTCTCCTCAATTTGATAATCTCCCTCCTATTGAGATCATTATAGGGACTATTTTTAGTTTCTTAAGGACTCCTGTCCCACTTTCAATGCAAGTATATAACCGAAAAAATCAACAAGAATTATGTTTAACAAATACAGAGGAGAAAGGGAATTGCCTTCTCCTGCTCCATGATAAATATATCCAATGGAAGTATTGGTTTAGTGGAAGAAGAGGTGAAATGAGCACTTCCAGCAGCTCAGAATCATCAGACACATCTCTTCATGTTTGTCTGTTCTCAGCTTCAATCAGGAATGGTTTAAACAGGAGTAAGAAAGCCTGGATCACTGATGTGCTTGACTGCTTTTGCCTCACATCGCTCTGCATTAGCAAGTACCTGCTAAAGCCAAAAAGGCAACATTTAAGTTACCCTTTTAGCTACTGTGCAAGAACAGAAGTGCTGCACCTTTTCTAAAGGTAGGTTTTCCAAAAGCAAAGAGGGACATGGAGCTCCTCATCCTGCTGCCAAATCACAGTCTCAAAAATCTTTAAAAATCCTTATCAGGAAGTACTGGGCCACTGTGCCCTGTTCAAGGTCTTAGACTGGGCATAAGCCACATCTCCAGGGCCGATGATGGAGTCCCATGAGTAAAACCAGCATGTCTAGGGCTCCACAAGGAGTGCAGCTTCAGTTTTAACTGGGGGTGCTGAAACCTGTCTGTAGGGCTGAGCCAGCATCAAGGAAATATTCAAAGCTCTCAGTTTAGATGTATCCAAAGTAAAGGATGTTTAGATGTATCCAAACATAAAAGCAAGTTGTGTGACAGAGAGATCAGGACTTTCTTGCAATGGAAAGAGGACAGGCACGTCTGAAGAGAGTTCTGTCTTAGAGGTTGATGTTTTTTCCCTTCTCATTTATGTCATAAAATGATGCTAGCTAATTTTAATTTGTTTGTGCATCCACTCATTCAGTACAGAGAATTCACACTTGGCCACTACTGATTGTATGGTTTGCATAGACAAAACCCTTCCCAGAGTCCCCTTATCCTCATGGGTAAAGGTGCGCTCCTCAGACAGCTGCAGGACATTCTGTTGACAGGATTGGGAGGATTGGGCTTTCCTGGATGCCAGCCAGCTTGCTGACATCTTCCTTGACTGAAGGACAATTTGTTGATCAGGGGCTCAGTAGTGTTTGGAAGATTTTGGCACAGGCAGCAGGTTAGGTCTGTATGTGCAGGGCCAGCAGCACACAACCAGCAAGATTCAGCTTCCTCACTGTTTGGTGGGGCTGAGCAAACAGGCTGTCAGCCCCTTGACAACCTTTAGGTTGTCTCAGACCCCGCAGAGTACAATACTTGCCTTTCTTGCAAATGCCGGCCCCCACTTGCAGCTGCCACTCGTGCTCCCGGGAGCTTCTGTGCACACCCTTGAAGCCACATGCATGAGAGATGGAAGGACCCACTGACTATCCAAGGGAAAATCTTCTGCAACTTAGGTCAGTGATTTTACACAAAAAATCTTGTATCAAGCAGCGTAGTTTTGCATTTGCCTAGAACATTGCCTTCAGAAAAGTGTTCAGTATCATTTAAGGACTCAAAGGGTGGATAATGCTCCACATCTTTTGGGTAATCTTTTCCAGTATTATTTTCAGTGTTACACTAAAGATCAGTCTGGCCCACACAACGCAGCAGATTTCCCAAGAGCAGGTTGTAGCCAACTGTAACTGGAGTTGATATATCATGCCATATTCGCCCAGCAGAATCTCAGATGGTTGCACAAGACAGAAACCGAGTTTCTGCACATTAATCTGATCTTTGAAAATCCACAGGCCCAGGTAACACGTTGACTTGGAAACAGAGACCCTCTCAGCTGACACTTCTACTGGATATTCTTTGAAATGAAACTTTATAATGCAATTTCCCTCTTCTGACTGTATTTCTCAAACACCATTATTGCTGAGCATTGAGTCTGTTAAATGCTTACACCAAAAGCAGGGGCAAGATTTCTTAGGAAGATAAAAATGTTTCTTCTTTTAGTGCTTAATTAGAAATTAGACATACTTTAAGGAAATGTAAACGACAGCTCTGGAATCCTGTGTCACACAGGAGGCAGGGAGCTGAATTAGCACATTAAGTGGGACAGCCCCGTTGCTCAAGAGGCAGGGACGCGTTAGAACACAGCACTGGAGAACATAACGCACACAGCAACCTCATGTTTGCATGGGAATGGACCCGAGCCAACATTACAGAGCTTGCCTGTCTAACATTAGAAACTCATATCCATTCTTACATGTGACCTAATTATAAGAGGTGTTATAAGGTAGGTGATTCAAAACACAGCCTCTTGAAAAATCAAGCATGAATTCATTATAGTAGTTCTACCCTTAAATGTTATCTTTACTCTCCATAACCACCATTCAAGCACAGAAGCATTTACCCTAAAACTTACTCCATGGGACAAACTCAGCAGCAAAACCTAAACTAAATGTTCCACTTGCCATGTGGCTGTCAGAGAGGAAATAATTCAGGGAGGAGAAGAGAGAGAAAATAGGAATATTAGCAAGGCGTCCTTTAAAAGCTAAGTTCCTTAGAGCTAACCACAGCTTTAAGGAAAGCTGGTACTTTGCCTCAAAAGAGAACTTTGGTGAACTACAGTAGATAAAATTATGGAGGTTATTATTCTGTAGCCTCCTTGCTGTGCATTCTTCCACAGAAGTGCTCACACCTGCTGTGCGTGGCCAAATAACATGAATTTAAAATGCTGCACAGTGATGAAGTTGGGTTTCAGATGAAAATACCTCAGAACTGGTCGGCTATTAACACCTCGGGATCTCCAGTGGTCCCAATCCCCGCATCTCTCCAGGCTGCTGATAATATAATGCAACCAGAAAAAAAGTATTTTTAACTTCCAGGTACACCTGAAGCCAAGCTGGAATCTCTAGAATCTCCAGCCTCCAAAGGCTGATACCACCCAAACCCAGTGTCTGGAGGAGGAAAAGGCCTAGAGCCATAATTTCTCCTCCCAGCCCCCAGAGCACAGCACATTGGCCCATCTGCCTTAGATATAAAGCACATGTTCCAAGCCTGTGTTTGCCATGACAGCCATGAAATCCCCAGCCATTTTGCAGGAGCCATTATCCTTGGGGATAATAAAATGCTGTAAGACAAACATAGGAGGTACCGATGCCAGGTCAGGAAAGAACTGTTTTATGGGGAGCTGTATATTAGTTTTAGGACAGGGCTACTGGCAGCCAGTGCCCTAAATTATGTCTGGGAGACACGTGAAGTGAGACAAGTGGAATGGACAATAAATGCCAAGTGCCGCAGGCAAGGTTTATGGGGCCAACAGTGGTTTAACATTTGGGCAAATGTCTTAGACATGCTAATTTTTTGCTTCTCCCTCTGACTGAAATGACCAATTAGCTGTAAGCAACCCAGCCCAAATTTAACATATCAGGTATGGAATCCTCATGGAATCCCGTTCGTGATCAATTCTGTGGGTAAGCATTCCCAAAAACACCAAGCTGCTCTGAATAACAAGTAAATACAGGGAAATTGCAAACTGCTCGCAGACATTCTGTCAAGTAAATTAATTGCTCAGTTCTACTTTATTAGGAGACCTTTATGGTCGTGGGCAAGTCTGCCTTGCTAAAATCCTTTGATCACTCTTAATACTGGAAGTCCTCTTTTGTGAGGCTAACTTAATACTGTTGTATTCATGCAGCTTAATCTGAGTAGGTGCTAAGTGCTTTGCCAGCCGAGGAGTTGCAGAGCATGGAGGAGAGATCATTCTGTTTATTCAATTTTATTCCATTCAATAGGCTGGACTTCTTTGTTTACATGATAAATTTCTCAGCTGTCATTTTTTTCCCCTCTCAGTTTTATGTATTATCCTATGTTCTGTCATTGTGTTTTTCTGTTTCTCTTTATCAAAAATTGCAGTCATTTCAAAAAAGCTGATCTTAAATCTTTTCTGCTTCAAAATTAGCTGTTGCCTAAGCAATCGCACATGCGGGTCAAAGTTTAAAGGCTGATCCTACATCCAGAGAATTCAATACCAAAAGTCTACTTGAGACCAAAGAGAAAGAAACGCAGATCCAAGACTGTAACTCGCCTTTTCAAATGTATCCACTGCAACACAAATGTAAACAAACTAGTCTGTATATTAAAAACAAAAAAGGAAAAAAGGGGGAAAAATGGTAAGCCCTGATCTTGTTACAAGACACCATCCAATCCCAGCAGGCACAGAAAGGCAAAGTCTTCGAGGGGAATCCTGGACCTGGTAAAGCCAATTTAAATAAAGCCAAGATTTCACCAAGAGACCTCTCACTTAGTGATTTCAATTTCTAGTGCTTCAAAATGAATTGGAAAGATACATTAGGAAAAACAACAGAAGGAGCAAAATGTTTCCTTCAGGAAAATTTGAGGGTCAGTCCTGCAGCTTTGCTTTAACTGTGCTCCTCTTAAGATAAGAATCTCTTCGGGGTGTAAATTGCCTTGCACTCCCTGCATGTGCAATGTCCAAGGAGTGCAGGGAAGGGCGTGCAGTCTTAATGGAGGAAGAAAACACGGAGAAGTTAATTTTTATCCACATCACAAACTTTCTCTGTGCCTTCCATGAATTAGGATATACAAGCAGAAAGCAAAGTAGCAATTTAAAAAAACAGTGTAAATATTTTATCCAGAATTGAGGTAACTCATACGTCCCAAACAAGGAATTCACCTTTGTTCAGATAAAATCTGAAATCCTCTTTGTTATTCTCAGAAATATGATCAAATGAACCACAAGTGCCACATGTGGGTGGTGAAGAGGGGCAGTGTCTAACTAAGGGGATTGCTGAGGTCATACAAATGATGGGAGCACTTTAAGTGTTTCTTTCTCAGGAGTCACAGTGACATTCCTGGCTTTTTTTTTTTTTTTTAAATTTTATCTTACCAGATTTGCTATTTTCCCTTCCTTCTACTAGCCCTAATCAATGCTGCGGGTCAGGTTGAAAGAATGGACAGCCCTAGAGCCACATACATTTAAACCACTTTGATGCAAATATTGATCCAGGAGCATAGACATGTGGAGGTGCTGCTTTTTTTAATGGACGAGCTTCCCCCTCCTTCCCTTCCGGGTTTGCACTTCATGAGATAAAGCAGAAGCGTCTGCCCAAGAGCAGGAATGAATACATGAATTAACAGATCCAAAGATAGACCAGGCTCAACGATAAATTCTGTTCAACCCAGAAAGCAAGATGCCATCTGCATGAAGTGCATTTCATGGCCTTGCTTCCTTCAGCGCTTCCATTTCTCCATTCACACTTCCGAGCCAGGGTGCTTTGGCAGCGACGTGTGCGGTGGTGGGAGAGCAGCAGTGCTTCATGTCAGCACCAACGGGGCTGCTGACACAGAGTCCACCACAGCCCCGTGCTTAATTCCCATGTACACAAACCTATCAAAGCATTTTATTAGAAAGCCACTGTCCATGGCTTATATTTAGAAACAGAGAGCGAGTCCAAGCTGCAATCCAAAGACGAGATCAAGGGGAGGAAAGAATTCTAAGGACCGCTTTGAAATTCAACACTAAAAAGATCTGACATTCTTCTATCTGTAGGCATTTTTAGGCTGGACTGAAAATAAAAAGAAAACCTGTTTGTACAGAGAAAGCTTGCCTGGCCCTGTGCCAAGACAGGAAGTCTATCAAAGCTGGGCAGTGTTTGAAAGCAACAGAATACTAGAACCAAAAAAAGAAAAGGGGGGTGTGAGGGTGAGAGAAACTAGAATGAAAAGACTTACTTCCACGTTGACTTTTTTGCTGTTTTTCAGATGGCTGCGCACAGTTGTTGATAACTACAGCCCTCCCTGTTTATTCAACTCAAGTTTTCCCTGGGCATGGCCTGACTTCCAGGTGACTGCTGCACAACCACGGCGTGGACATGAGCGTCTGGATCCACACACTGGGATGAATAAATCCAGTTCTAAGCAGAACTACTGATTCTCACGGGATAAATCAGGCTGAGTGGTGAACGGCATGTGTAGAGGAGTCTCCCTGTGAGTTTATCAGGGATGTTAAGGCCTAAAGTTAATCCCCATGGGTCAGAGGTGGATCTGTTGTGTGGTGGAGAGCCATTCACCAGACACGTTCACAACACACGCAGGCACACAATTATAGCAACTCAGGGAATGCTGGCTCCCAGCCTTTGACCTTGGAAGAACATTAATTCTTAAAGACATCATCCGTTTTTTTAACTTCTTTAATATTTTTCCCCCTTTTTTAATATTTTTTTCCCGAATTTCTGGCTATAATATATTCAGGTACAAATGGTGCTGTCATTTCGAGCTACAAGTTAGAAAGTTATTACTTTTAATATGCCACTACCTTAGGCCTCTACTGTTATGTAAAAGAAAAATAACCTTGTGTGACAGTTTAACATTGATCGATGTGCCTGCCAAATGCAAAGAGATAAATAAGCAGGTGATGAATAAACAGCACTTCAAGTAAAGACATTACGCTGCATGCATAAAACGACGCCAGGCACCTAGGAGCTGTGGGTGGCCGAAGGTTGGCCATTTCATGCCCACTCACTAAAGCAGACTTAATCGCTTCCAATATTTTCTGTTAAAAAGCACGCTTAATGAGCCAATTTCACAAGCCCAGAGAAACTGATTATTATCTCCGAGTTCCAACTGAGTTGGTTGTTTTCCAAGAGCCGGTTTTTCCTTGACGGGATAAAAACCTTTCAGAAAAAAAAAAAAAAAAAAAAAAAAATAAAAAAAAAAAAAATCCGGAGAGCAGCGAGCCCGAGAGGCGGGGAGGGCGCGGGTGGCACTAGATGGCAGCGTTGCTCCGCGGCCGGGCTGCGGGAGCGGGGCTCTGCCTCCCCGCCGTCCCCTCCCGGCACCGGGCTCCGCTGCCCGTGCCCTTGGGCCGGCGGCTGTGCGACTCCCCGAGTGGGGAATTGGCTTCGGCTTCACACAATCACAGGGTCGCTTAGGTTGGAAGGGACCTCGGAGAGCAGCGAGTCCAAGCTGGGACCGATCGCCACCCGGTCACTGAGTGCCACGTCCAGCCTTTCCTTAAACAGCTCCAGGGATGGGGACTCCACCACCTCCCTGGGCAGCCCATCCCAATGTCTTCCCACTGTTTACCACGGGCAAAGGAAGGCCAGCTGCCCATCCAGGCTTGGGAGGGCTGAGCAGCCTCCTTGAGCCCCTTGTAAAAGCCAGCGAGTTGCCGTGGGGCGGCGGCGATTTGACCATATCGCGAATTTTAATGAGAGTCCTGCGGGGATCTGCCTCTCGCAATGCTCCTTTCCAAGGGCTTTGGGGAGGAAAACAAGCCGGAGCGGGTTCAGCACGGAAGGGACTTTGCATCAGGGCACCCACGTCCTTTGCAGGGTGGTGGCGATGTGCCACCTCCAGCTGCAGAGCAACGTTGGGAAAGACACACGCACAAACAAAAAAACCTCAGCCCAAAGCAAAGCACACAAAAAAGGCCTCCCCAGCCCGGGATTATTGTCACCAGCAGCAGTTAGTCAATCACCACTTAGGAAAGAAACCCCAGCAACTAGACCTTGGCATATAATTAACTCATCTATCAAAAAAAAAAGTGAACTGTTGTTGGGCTCTAAATCACAAGCCAAGTTAATTATTTTTTATGAATATTCATAGGAAACTTGTACAATTTCCAAACTAGGCCTTCAATTACTAATCAGTTAACTAAATAACTGGTATGACTACTTCTTCTCAGGAAAACCTGATTTTAAAAGTAAATAGACAAGGACACAGAAATTGTTTTAAAATGAGAAGACTGTTGCAAGCTGGATAGTGGAAATCCACCATTTCCATCACGGAGGAAGAGCATGTTGAAGGACGCAAGAGACCTCACAGACCAGATACAGAACCTGCCAGGTTCCAGGCAGTGGAAATGCTTTAAGGCCTTCATCAAAAATTTAAAATTATGCAGGACTCTGTTGTGTGTTTCCCAAGTGTACAGAGCTGGGTGCTCTCAGTGACAAAGCACCAGCTCTTCCCAGGGAACTCCGAGTTCCCCACTTCATTCCGTAGGTGCTGACCTGCTAACTAGTGTACCTTCCATAAAATGCTAGGAACACATCCTGTTCGCGGTCTTAAGCTCCTGACTTCTCTAGAAAGGCAGCTGTGAGAGAGATTGCAGACTGACACATTATGAGCTGTTGAGATTTCATCAGAAACTCAGTTCTGCTGTGGACTTTTCTACCCCCCTTTCTTACTCAAAAAACAACATTAAAGGCCATTGCCCAACTCTTCACTCTCCTTATGACTTGCACAGAGACTAAGTAAGTCAAGATACTTCTGCCAATACATGGCAGATTTATTTATTTGAGATTAAATCTTCTGAAGATATTTAGATATCTAATATCTACTGAAATCTGAAGTGCCCAAACATCTTTGAGGACTTGGGCCTCAGGAAGAAGGAATATTCTGCTAAAGAGAATGTGCTAAACAGAGTATTTGTATGGTCAACATTAGTCCTGTGAATTTAAGAGGTCTCCCCTTTTATTTTGCCAGCTTAAATCAGATTTTGATTGGTTTCTGACCCAACCAAGAGACAGATTTGATGAAATAAGACTGGCAAAACTCACTTTAGGACAAAGGTTGATTTGATAATCATAATTGCATTTCTACTGTATCTATTTTCTTAAGTGTTAGTAGATTTATTGGACTTTTCCTGTATAACCTATGGCTGATTTGCAGCTTCCTTGGTAATTTCTTAGTAGGCAGTAGCAATTTCTTATATCTTCAGTAATGTCTTGAATGTACATTTTTTATATTAATGATCTCACCAGGAGAAAAAGTGTACTGTGAATGCATGATGGCCATATGGAAAAGACAATGAAGTTTAGTAATTAAAACTGAAAAGGGAAAGAACTATGCAGTAATTAGAACACTGATTAATCAGCTGATAATTTTATCTTGATTAATGCTGCTGATTTTCCTCTTCTTATTGACCTAGGAAAGGTAGGTTTAGACCAATTAAATATAAATTATTCCCTTTTTTCACATTCCAGGCAGCTTCCAGTGTTCTAAGTCATGCTACACTTAAGATGCAGCACTGAATTGCTCTTACTAAATTGGGCAGCTCAACAAAAGGTAAAATAAGGTTTATGTTCCAAACATGCTGATGCTTTTATCTAAGGCAGAATCGGACAGAATCGGTTATTTCACTATTACCTGGGGAATATTAAAATTAGATTAAATTGCAGTAGAAAAAATAGAAGACTTTGCTTGTTTTAAACCCATAACAGTAGGAAAACTAAAAGGATCCATTCATTTTATTGGGCCCAAGATATGGACACATAATGTAGTCCTGGAGCTTAAAGAAAAGGTTCTGTATTAATGCTCAGATTTCCCTTCATGTGCAGAACTTTATTATTCAGGGGGGAAAAGTGTTGCCAGTACCAATCTCACTCCGGTGCCTGTTCACAGACCATAAACAACACACCTCTTCTTGCTTTCCCATGCACAGTGCAGGGATTAAAGCTACTTATTTTAAATCCTGTAAGAGAGAAAGGAATGTTATGTATAGCTTCATTCCTGTGCACTGATATGTGAATCAGGGTGTTTCCTGGTGGGAGACTCCGGCACTCCACAAGCACAGAACCCTTGTGGATGTTAAAGATCTCGCTCCTTCTCGGAGATGAGTATCTGGCAAGCACAGAAAGCTCACAAGCAGGTGTCTTAATGCTGGAAATGCAGATGGAAAACGCTGCTTGCTTGGTGTTGCTTTGACTTGCTGTGGGAGGGAAACACTGCAGTGCATGGAAAGCAAACCCCTGCCCCTCCTTCAGGGCTCACCTGCGATCCCACTCACTCCAGTTCCTGCAGTTTTGTGTACTGGAGCAGACTAAGATCAGCAACAATGTGGAAAGGGAAATCCACACAGGAAATCTAACCCCACACTCCATTGTGTTGCTTCTTGGCTGCTTTCTCTTTGCTGGATTTTCGGGGGCAGAGCAAAGACACACCTGTGTATGATGCCAAAAAAACCTTCTAGGGAGCAAGGGGAACTCCACAGACCCCGAGTTAAGGATTACAGCTGACAAAAGACTCCTCTTGATCCATCATCTGCACTATTCATTCAGTTATCCTTATTGTGAAACAAAAGAGCGGGTAGAATTAAATATAGCAAAGAAATTATCCAGTTGATTAACACTTCCTTGCTTTCCCTGCACTTTTAATAAAGTAAACCTTTCCCACTATTTGTGCAACGAGTCTAATTCTGCAAGTCAGTTTTCAAGTGTATTTGACCACTCATAAAAATCACGTGGCTCTGTTTTCTCTCTCGGATGGAATTACTCTGCAGGGCATAATGAATTAATAAAAAAATAATGACCACGCAGTAGAAGACGTTTTGTTGGGATATAAATAACTTGTTAACAAGCACATACAGGTGTGCATAAGAAAAATACATCTTCCTGAAGGAGAAGTAGCCAAACAAAGAACAGGAAGAAACTAACACAGCACTGGAGAGTTTCTGCATTATTACATCAACCCAGTTTGTTCATGTCTTTTATTATCAACAGAAATGGCACTTCTGTGTCCTCTGGTCAGGAAACAAAATAAAGGATGCTCTAAGTCTGAACCAAATCAGGTGAGTGAAACTGGATGGATTAACCACGGGATAGCAAATCATTGTGTCACCACTCCAGCCCCAAATTTGGCTGACTGTACAATAAAAAGTGCTTATTTTTGTAACTGATTGCCTTTATGTTCACAATAATCCAAAATTTGCAAATTTTCAGGTATTCTACAAAGGCTAAGTATTACATATTAATAGGTGAACCAAGCACCTATGAGAAATCTTATCCTGCAATATATTTGCTCTATGGCTAAACAAAAAACTTTCTGTTTCCCCTTTCAGAGATATAAATTTCATAGGCACAAAATTAAGAAATGAGGGAGGGTGGGCATAAGCCTGGGATGAATTTCCATAGCTAAACAAAGAAAAATAAATATCCCATTAATTCCATTTCCCAGATGTCACATCTTATCCGGGCTATGCTTGGGCTGTTTTGCTCTGGTTCTAAGCTTTTGGGGAAAGGAATGTGCAATGCCAAACATAGGCTGGGCTTATTTAGAAAGGGACAAAGGCTGATGTTTTCAAATCAAGGTCCTAAAGTACAGCTCTAAAAGGTGCATTCTCAATGTGCATGTGTGGTGTCCCTTAAAAGTATCAGTCATCTGCCAATCCTTGGGCATCTCAGAGTTCAGCATTTTTCAAATCAGGTCACTGCATCTAAGGATGGGTTTTCCAGTTAAATTTTAGGCATCGCAGTTTGAAAGGGAGCTGGACTGTGTTGAACTAGCTGGAAGCACATCTAACTGGGAACATGTTGTCTGTTCAACCACAGAAGTTGCAAAACAAAAGGAAGCCAAGAATCTGAGGAACAGTAACAAATAATTTTCAACTACAGCCATGCAACTGCTGTCGAATGACAATTTTCTTGAAAAAAAATTGTAGATCAAGAGATGCAAAATTTGAATTCAGTTAAAAGTAAGGCAGAATCCACAAGAAGCAAACACCACATCCCCATTCCTTATAATCCCATTTGTGCATGAACCACACAATAAGTGGAAGGAACAGTAAGAGAGACACTTCACATATTCTTACTCATTGGAAAGCTTTTGTATGTGACTGAGGAGCAGAATAAAATTATATATAATTAAGTATAACTAGTATCCTAGCTTTTAAATACAGCTATATACTAGTAATATCACAAATTGCTAGGATTCCACCAGGAAAAGGGAAAAAACCTCAGTGACTAGACAGACTGTGTCTGATAGTTTGAAAAAATGCACTGTGCACAGTGAAGTGTTCATTTTCATATCACTATTTCCACAAATATTTTCAACAAAATGAAATGTGGTAGACAACAAAATTCAATACTGTACAAGTTTAATATAAACTGAGATTCCTAAGATTGATTATCAGTGCTGTTTTATAAATCAGCACAGTAACACCAACTTCATTTAACAGAAGCATGTTTCAGGATCACAAATGAAAGGAAAACTAAGCCATTGCTGTTTCAAATAGCTTTAGGTGTCTCAAAACCTAATTACATAGATACAGGCAAAGGGCTAAAAAATATAACAAATTTCAGAAACAGGGAAGATGTAAATTACCAGGGCCGACGCTCTTAATTTTAATTAATAATTGAGGAGTTGCCTGAAATTTCACAACTTTGGTTCAGAAAAGTCAAGACATTTTCTCTCAAGCTCATGCAATGGTCTTGCTTTGGATAACATTCTAATTAATTTACACCAGTGAGAAGCTCTTAGGTAAAGAAGCTGCTCAGGGGTTTCAGCACAATCACCAGCAATAATAACACTGCTGAGTTAAGAGCAAGAGGATGGAGCTGAACTAGATGGCAGGAGACACTGATACACAAGTTAGAGGTAAATTCCACTTCAAATTAACAAGGACCCCAGCAAAACGAAGAGAATGTAACAGATTGGAAAGGATGGAATGAGAAACCCACAGAAACCCACCCGAAATACTAACAAGGAAGGTATTTAAAGGTCAGAATGAATGGCAATAAATTTTCTATTAACACTGTCCAAAAGTAAATAACCATCTGATTTACCACACCTGGAAGACAAACAGAAAGACAGAAGCAATCACACCAAAGTCTGATACAAAATTATTTTAAAAATCATCCAAAGACACAGTGTTAAGGTTGATGATACTCAATAAAAAACTTTATTAGAAGGAAAGGAAAGTGAGGAGGCTACTCATATGTCTGATTTGTTATTAAGATCACAACATGCTATATGTACAACTGAAACTATGAGAGGAAGTTTATGGATAGAGTCAAGACCAAACATTGCTCCAAAGCTGTGCAAAAGCCAGCATGAGAGTCCAGGCTCTAGCACTGGAAATCCAGCTGAGCTCCTCTGAATTTTACCAGACCGGGCACCGAGGCTACTTTGGTTTAGCTAAAAAAGTGCCTCAAAGTAATGAAAAGTCTGTGTAATCAGCAAAGAAAACACTGAAGTTCATTTCATTACGTCATTGATAAACTAGAGAGAGTAAGAACAACATTGTAAGTCGAACAAACATAACAAATATTCTAAAATAAAGATGAGACATGCCTGTAGAAAAATCAGGAGTACCATACCAGCAACTTATCACAAACAGTATCAATCAGATCCATTCAGTGCCTGTTATTGTACGGAAATTAAAAATCCCTAAGTGAAACCTTCCCAGGGAAGCCAAGTCATCAACGTTACCCAACTCTGCCATGTACCACACCATTTTTTCATCATTTCATCACTTGTGCAATTCCATACAAAACAATGTTCAGTTTTAGCAGCTCCAGTGGTAAAATGAGCACATCTGAACAAAGAATCACTGGAACAGAGGAGACAAGGCTAGAAAAATTAAAAGGTGATGATATAACCTGAGGGAGATTCAGCGCTATAAACAAAATAATCTGTGATCTCAACATCTTGTTGCCAGTAATCTGAGGCATAGGCTCCCAGATCCCAATCTTGTGCCAAGAAGGCAAATGATGGAGAGATATGGTAAAAAAGGAACATGTTCACAGAGCAGCTACAAAATCCATCTCCTAACACTGCAAAGAGTACCAGAGCCAACGGGGTGTCCAGAGGGTCTCCAAGACAGTGAACAGACCTCACCAGGAAGGGATGCTCCAGGTCTGGAGGAGTGACAGGGAAGGACCTCTAGAGACCCAGAACTACAGATGGTTTCAGTGGAGCACAGTGCTCCCAGCTCCCATTTAAGAGGTGCTCACCAGGAGAAGTCACCCCCTGTGGTTCAGCGATAGCAAACCGGTCCCGTTTGAAGAACACCCACTTAGTTACATTGTGTGAACCTCTAGGTTTCAACCAACCTCCACTTTCACACGCGCAGAAGATTCTGCCTGCTCACGTAAAACTCAGGGTTCAGCCAACTTAAAAAACTCTCCCTCTCCCACCCAACAGAGACTTCCCAGTCCCACTCCAAATCTTGGCTGGTTTCTAGACTTGAAAAATTGCATTCCTAAATAATGCAACATTACAGAACAATTCTCCCGCAGAAGAAACGAACTGCACCTCACACCTCTCAACAAATGCATTCAGCATTTCCTTCCTAATATTTCTGGTGGTTCATAGCTTTCAACAAATGGCACTATTTATGCTTTTCTCCTACTGTTCAAACAGCCCAAGTTCTTCACTCCCCACATCATTGAAGGCTCCTCTGGAGTCCCATCAGAATTTTTTTTCCAAACCTGTAGCTCCCAGCTAACTGAACACGCTGTCAATTCTCTACAAAGCATCACCTTCTCTTTCCAGCAATTTTTTTTCCTCCCAGTCTCAGCAACCCACAATTCCACACCCAGGCATACTTGTATTTCTTCTCAGAGAAGCCATGATTGCCCTTGGTCAAAATTATTCTGTACTTTTCTGCAGCCCCAACAGCACTTTTCACAGTCAGGATTATTCTCCACATTGTTGTCTGCAGTCAAAGTCACTCAAAAATTCCTATGGTCCCAGCAGCACTAAAAATACATAACAGCCTCCTTACAATAATGGCTGTGAATCACAGCACTCCTCAGCTGACATAAGTAGTTAAAATAGTTAAAAAAAAAGTTAAAATAAAACTTTTTAAAAGTTCAAGTGAAAAATGAAAAAAGGTTGAAAAGGACTCCCCTACCGTCTAACAATATTAAAGTCTGCCTCAAATTTACAAACGTACTCAGCAACATCAAACGCGCCGGCTTCAAACACACGCGGCAGCTTCAAACCTGGCAGCTTCAAATGCGGCAGCTTCAAACACACGCGGCAGCTTCAAACGCGGCAGCTTCAAACACTTTTGTGGCAGCCATCTTGCACACGCTCAAAAGAGCACAACCTTAGAAACCTTAGGCAGGCACCTTATCCACGAGGCTACACAGAGGCTTTGTTACAAAAAAGAATTATTGGAATTTGCAGACGTTAAATTAGCCCGTAGAGGGAGCTCACACCGTCCCATAAATGTACAATAATTGGAACATACTGTAATTTAAAACATTTTCTCTATTAAGCTCTCTGTAGAGAGGCTACAGAGGTCAAAGTCGAGCATTCCTTACTTCACACCAACCTCTGTGAGCCCATAAAATTTCATTCAAATTAGACTCCATTGACCACATATTTTGTAGCTCCAACAAACAGGAGAAGAGGTGTTTGGCCATGTATTCTCCACAACAAGCACGGCTTCTCCTAATCATCATTTGCTCCTGATGTTGGAAGAAGAAAGTCTATGTCAGAACGCAAGGAGAACAAAGAGCCGCCGGTCGGAATTGTCATGGCAATGCCCTCGATCTCCCCACACGTTCCTTCTGTTCAGGCAGCGATGGTAGTGCTCTTTTTATAACTTGACTAGAGCTGCTCTGGCGTCTCTCAGGTTTCTGTGCTCCATGCAGTGCTTTCAAAGA
Source organism: Corvus kubaryi (assembly GCF_017639235.1). Classification (NCBI taxonomy): domain Eukaryota; kingdom Metazoa; phylum Chordata; class Aves; order Passeriformes; family Corvidae; genus Corvus; species Corvus kubaryi. Next base: position 5,288,380 of record NW_024582058.1, on the reverse strand, counting down.
CTATTATAATAGTGTGTTTGATATTCAAAGGTTGACGATGGAAATTGTTACCTACTGGACGTTCTTTAATGAAGCCACAAGTAAACAATGACCCAAATTCCTCTGGAAATGTGGAACAGAACGACTACTCTACAGAAGAGCACGTACAATAACTGTGAAGGGAAAAGGAATTTTCTAATTCCATGTCACAAAAGCTACGCTGGAGAGAAAGCCATACCCTTAGCTGGAAAGGTTCTGAACACATATATTGATTTACATCACGCAAACCGAAACAGCAGAGCCCACTTAGTCCTTACAAAAGAGGTTGCCTTCCCTCAGCCTGAATGCACAATAGAGCAAAACAGTGTGCAAGGAAATAAGAAAAAGTGTTAGCAAAGAAAGGTTTTGTTTGATTTAACATAATCTGGGACATTCTAAGCATTGCACAGATTGATGAGAATTCAATATTAAGTTGTATTTTCTACACCATAATGAAGACAGCAACCATTTCCTTCTTGTGTTGGCTTTAGAAATGCAGGTGCCTACATCTTCTAGAGATTTGGTGCCTCCCATTTTGCAACAGTAATTTTTTACGCTGTTTTAATTTTATTAGGCAAAATATGATTGTTCTGAGAGCCACATACTCAAATCATCAAGAGCCATGAAGTAAAAGAATATTAATATGACACATCAGAGCAGGAACAGCCTGTTTGCTTAAAGCTTTCTCTAGCATCCAGATAAATCTGTCTAGACTGTCTCACCAGCACTCAGCAAGATCATATGCTTTGTTTTCAGCCCATGCATCTCATCTCCCCCAAAGCCAGAAGTCAACTACACATTCTCTAATTAAAGCAAACCAAACCACCCATCTCCACCTCTTTTTCCCCAGTATTATACAATACTGACATCCACCATTTTAATTAATAAAAATTCCAGCATCTCCAACTTTCAAATCCCAAACTGAAGACCCTGTGTTTTACCCTGTCTTTCAGCCCTTGCTCACCCAGTTGCCTCACAGACTTGCCAAGGCTCTGATGCAGCAACACCCTTTCTTCAGGTTTAAACAGGAGATTAATCCAGATGAATGCAGTCAATTGAGAATGTGCTTTTGTGATGTCTTGGAGTGGAGAAAGAGTGAACTCTACGCGAGAGTTTCAAATCAGAAATCTTTTAAAAAATAGATTATTTAATAAAGCTGTAACAAAAATTGGGAGATCCATATCTCAAGGTGTATAGCGATGGAGAAAGCTCGGCCGTTAATTCTAGCCAGCAAAACACCGAGTACTTCTCACAAACACAGATTTTTATCAACAGGCTTGGAAGCTTTGGGTGCCTGCAGATCTGGGCTGACAATCCAGAAAGAATGAGACCTTTAATGCAATCCAAAATACATTTCTTAGGTATAAAGTTAGTATTTCCTACTGTATTTTCAGCATTCCTGCCTCCACTCCTCTGTGAAATCAGAAGGTGCAGAGCTAAGAAAAATGCAAAAGTATTTTAAAAACACAGAAGGGTTTTTCCCCCTACTTTTGAAAAGCTCTAATTAAGGGTTAGCTCCAGTGTTAGCTGTAGGTCTGGGTGAACAGTTGCTACACAGCTGGTTCATTCATCGTTACTGATCTAGTGCAGAGTCTCACCCATGGGTGCAAATATGAAGTTTTGGGAGCTGATCCTATCCTCCTCTTCTCACAGACCTTGCATGAAGGGCTACACATTTGAGTCCTAGTAAACTCACATAAAGAAGAAATCCACTTAGGTATGCTGGTTAATTTTTCCCCTCTAGATTTATGTCTATCTAAATTTGATTTCTTGCTTAGTAACACAAGCTCATTCAATTTCTCCTTTGAAGTGGTTATGTAGAACTTGAGTTTAATGCACTAAATGAAAAATATTCCCACCTTTATACCTTTAAGCAGCTATAAGAAGAAATAAAATTATGTAAAACAGAAATTAATAGCTAATAAACTTCACAGGATCCAAAAGTAAACTGAAAAGAGAGCCCAGAGATAAGACTCTGAGCCAGTGTCTTTTGTGTGAGAGCTCTGTTCTCCATCAGTGCATCCATTACCTCCCGGGATGCAGAGTGAATAGAGGACTAATGCCAGTGGGGAAAAGGGACTGGCTATGGTTACGGCTATAGTTTAACCAAAGAATGATTGTCTGCATCTGCTCTCCTTTCCTCAGTCCTCCCAGATGTGGTGCCTGCATTTCCACACGAGCCTCACACACAGCCAGTTGCCAGCTAGAGTTATCTTTGGGCAGCCCATAGACACGAGGCACATGGATGTGCTTATTCCCCCAACTTGTTTTCCCAGCCTCCAGGAATTTGCTGCTCAGGAATTTCCCAAGACAAAGGTGATGTCTGTGCTCAATGGCTCCCACCACTCTTTCTGATTGCTTTGTGTGTAAACTTTTAGCATCCCCAAAGTTCTGTGTGTGTGAGAGAGGTACCCCCAGAGCACTGAGACTGCAGACAAAACAGATTTGCTATTGCTCACAAAACACCAACTTGCTCTGCATTTCCCTGTCACCACCTATGCCTGACTGGGGCACATTCCGAAGAGTACTTCACAAGTCTCTCCAAGAAATCGGTGTAATTCTCTGAGGGTGTCTGATTGGCATAAAATTACAAGAACTGCTGGGAGGACAGTGAGCAGAATCCTGCCTTCCTGGCCATCAGTCTCTGGAGTCTGCACACAGTCTCTGACCTCTACTGGATATCACACTGGCCTGGACAAGACAAAGTGAACTTCCTAATAAAAGAAACTCTAAACTCACGCATAACTGTAAATTTGTCACCAAGCTTTGATTAAACCCGCTACATTTCTTCCCAAAGCCTTGGGAGCTGAGGAGTCAGACAGCAGCAGTAGAGGAGCAGCTGCACAAAGGATCATTTGGGCTGTAGCATCTGAACAGGGAGAGAGATTTCTTTTCTGGCATCCTTCCTTTTTTTATTTCCCCCCTAACAGGTTAAATGTGAAAACCCAGAGAAACTAAAGAATGACTTATCTTGTACACACAGTATGTGCTGCTTATGGTTAGGGACCATCTGTGAATGTATTTCACGCAGAAAACATTCCTCATGCAATAACAATGATCTGAAGGCTGAAATTTGTTGGGTTCTTTTTTTTTCCTCAGAAGTAAATTAAAAAAAATTCCATTTCAGTGGCAGTGCTAAAAGCCTGGAGGTCAGTTTATTCTAAGTAGGCATCACTGATGGTGGCAAAGAGATATTTTAAGAAAGCTTATTTGTGTACAATATCCACAGGCCATCCACCTCAACTATTTATATGAATTCTTCAGTTGCTATATAACCGGGCTAGCAAAAATGAAAAGTTGTATTACCATTTATCATACCCTAAACATTCAATTTTTCAAAAAATAGGAACCAGTGATTTATTTTTTTTAAAATATATGTGCCATTGTAATATTTTTGAAGCACATTTTTAGATACTCTCTTCATTTTTTATACATACATTCATCTCACACTTAGGACACACGCAAAAATAAAATAAAAACTTTCCTGTTAAATATAACTACAGCATAGCAATAATGTTTCCAGAATGCAGTTTAAACACCATTTTCAGTGTATGATTCCATTGTCCTGACACTGTAATCTCCTCTCAGATGTTGTATGGAATTTGCAGCATTTTTGTCTGTTCGTGATTCTCCTCTTACCTGGTGTTTTGACTCTACTTTCAGGCAATTTTTTCCATCTTCACTTTTATTAGATGGTTGCAGAGATTTTTTTTTTAGCTTTATATTATTTTTCTGTTGCACTGCATTTGGAAATGAAACACTTGATACTGGCACTCTTTTTCCACACCAGCATTCCCTGAAATCTACTTGATCAGTTTGGAGGCTTTTGTTTGTTTTTGACTTAATAGCTCTGTTTAGAGTGGGCTGCACAAATGGAAAACAGGAACCTGCCCACACCTCCCAGTCACAGAGGAGTGCTGACGCCTTCCCCCAGGTCCTCCACAGCTCTCAACATCCAAAAGATTTCAGGTGTTTTAAAGGAGTGGAAGTTTGCAGAGGCAGCAAACCGATTCCACCAGCAATTCTCCACGCAGGTGTTGTACAACGCCGCATTTTCTGCCCGCTTTCATACGAGGAGATTTCTCAATGCTACCAAAGTTACTTATTTTACTACAGATCTCCCCCAGTAAGATCTGCAGAGGGACAGAGCAATGCTGGAGTCATTCTGCCCACCTACAGTGACCTTCACATCAAGCCAAGAGAGCAGCAGCCTACACTCTTTAGAGATGTCTGGTTTCTGTATTTATAAAGCCCTGAAAGTTATAAGCCAAAAAATCCAATTATTCCTTCTATTCTAATCTTTAGTCAGTCCACCTGCACACTCACAGATCACTTTTTCCAACACGCCAATATCTGTTATTGTATTTTTTGACTAAATGGATACTGCAAGTTAACTATTTGTGCTGCTTACAGCCCTAGTCAATGTATCTGTAGATTAGTAATTGCAGCAGGAGACATTGATCCTACAGCAGAAAAACTAAGTAAAAATCATACTTCACCACCAATTCCACTAATGCAACAGCAAACAGGAAAAAAAAATCAGAGCACCTCATTCATACCTATGCAGTTATTCTAAAACAAATAAACCAGCTATTGATAATAAAGAATTCTGCTATTTATATTAAAACTGGTGTAAATCACAGACAGAACAATGAGATGCCACTAGAGCTCATCTCCCTCATAAGAAATTTCTTGTAGGGATCGAAATAATACGCATGAGAAAGTATTTTAATGTAGAGAGTGTTTGTAACAGGATTACACGAGAGAGGAAGGCACATCACATCTGAGATAGTCTAATAAGTGAGTACCTTGGAATGGAAATGGCTTGAGCCATGTAACGCAGATTTCCTGACAAAATGAGATTGTCATTCGAGAACCAAATGCTGAATTACTGAAAACTAACATCAAACAGGATTACACAATTTGCTTAATGGCACAAGTCACAGAATATTGTGATCACAGGAAGTAAAGGGCTATAAATAAACAAATAGTAACAATCGTGTCCAGCAACTCTGCTGGAACTGGAAAGTTCAGGCTGGCAAAACTCTGGGGCCAGAATTTGCTGTCATTTATTGCTCTTTCCCTTGGTAATGGCACCACTGAAATCAATACAATTACATCAGGGGAAAGATGAATCTGCCTTCTAGTGTTTCATGAAGTTGGAAGACAAAATTAATGGAAAGCCCTAATATAATATAATTGACATGAATGCTACAGAGTCTGTCCCACACACAGATCCATCAGCCTTGCTCTGCTGGCATAATAAATTGTTTTCAGCGTACAAAGTTAGCTACTAAAGGCAGGGAAGTGAGAACATAATTTAATATGAATGACAGAAAGAGGAAAAAAATATTGAAGAGTTACACTAATAATATCAGGAAAATGTTAATCGTATGATGATGGGTGTAACATTAACTACATGTTTGGTCTATCTTCAACATCGGTTTAGAGCATTTGTAACCATGGAAGCTGATTCCAAAATGAGATATTCTGTTTTCTAGTATTACATTTGTTATTGTGAGATCTGAATTACAACAGAATCAATTGCTCTTTTTCTTTTTTTTTTTATCTTTCATTTTTCATTCTCTATTTTTTTTTTCCCTGAGGGAATTGAGGTTTGTGGGTTTGTTATTTTGGGGGGGTGGGTTTTGTATGTAGAGCAGGTAACTCACATGCTTTGCTTACCTGGCAATACCATTTTAAAATTCAAATCAAACCTTAAGGTCGAGTCTCACTGCACATCCTTCTTAGAAGGGTGGGTGGCATCCTTAAGACAATTCCCACTGATCGCTTCTTAATGGCACTTCCAAACTACTGGAACATTAAAGGAAAGGTCATACAAAGCCCCTGTGTGCCATCCTTCAGGGCACCAAAACTGTAATGGAATCATATATATTAACTCAGTCAAATAAATTGTTCTTGTTGCCTTTTCTGAGCTGTGGAAATAAATAGGTTTAAGGTGTGCTTTAGGCTGTTGAGTGGGATCAGATGGTTGATTGCTGGTGAGGGGGGAATCACGACTGCTCCGTGGTGTATTTTCCAATAGTACATCAGGTACAGCTTACACAAAACGGTTTCCATTATTAGGGAATATTTTTCTTTCAATACAGGTTTAAGGATAATAATAAAAATGAAAGTATTTCCTGTTTTTGCCGAAGTAAAAATGTTGCACCTCATCTTCCCCTCTCTTAGCTCAGTTTCCTCTATTGGAGCCTTTGAAGTGGGACAATCTGCACTAAATGAGGGTGCTGAGTTACTGCTGAGCACATTTGGCTCATTTATGCATTCAGATTTCAGCTTTTTCTGGAAAAGTTTGGCAGTTCAAAAGCAAAACAGGAAGGAATTTTTCCCAGGATGCTGTACATGACTTGGACAGATTGTGAGGTTTTGGCAAGGTTTTCCAGAGGCTGGTGCACACCAAAGGTCAGTGGGCAAGTGTTTAGGGATTTCCACGATAGTTTCTCTTCTTGCAGCTTCCTGCTTTGAATAATCAGTTATGTTTTGTTTGAAACAAATAAGAAGTTAATATATTGGTTTTTAGATGAGCTATTTGCACGCAGACAGAAGTGGGGGAAACATGTGGCATTTATTATTAGAATTATTAGAAGTCACCATCATCCTCTTATCTTTAAAACAAGTGCTGATGGGGAGCTCAGTGCCACCAAGATGAGGATTGTTATTACACTCTTCCACTACCAAAGGTGTTTAGTCAAAGCCCAGTGCAGCCCTCTGGGCCTCAGTTCTATCCAAAGGCATGTGCAAGGGTGGGACTGGAATCCTGCCTCTGCAAACAGCAGCACAAGCAGCTGGGAAGGAGCAATTCATGTTAACAAGAAACCCTGGATTGCCTGATATTTTTTCTTCTCAATATGTACAAACAATAAGGAGCTTAATAAGGACAGAGCACTGTTCTGACTGTAGCTACAAATGGAGCTAGTTAGCTACTGTGAGCTTTTTTTAAAAAAATGGTTGCCATTATAAAAATAAATGTAGACAATATCTTTCACTGGATCACTCTGCAACCTAAATTATGTTCTTTTTGTTTTAATAATTTCTGCACTTTTTTTTTTTTTTTCTAACTGCCTGCTTCCGTCAAGGACAAATGTCTATTGGATGAAGTACATCATCTTTCTCCACTCCCATCCTAGCAAATACATGCAAAACTAATTTTCTATCCATGATTTCACCGTGATTTGGAGCATTCAGTCTGAAATACAAGTTTTCACACTAGCATATTCCTAATTACTGGGATTTTGTATTTTTAATCTCTCAACCCACATACCATTAACTTAAGCAGCTCACATAAGACTAATTCATCAATACAATACCAAATATCAAGCACAGCTTTGCGTTATTGGGACATATTCAAAATCAACTTCCATGTGATCAACTTAACACGTAGGATTCAGATCCCCAACACAACATCTCGGACTTCAGGAGGAATTTCTTCCCACAGTGGGTTGTTAAACATTGGAAGGGGCTGCCCAAGGAGGTGGTGGAGTCCCCATTGCTGGAGGTGTTTAAGGAAAGACTGGACATAGCATTTAGTGCCAGGGTCTGGTTGACAAGGTGGTGTTCAGCAAGGGGTAGGACTCAATTATCTCCGAGGTCTTTTCCAGCCTAATGGATTCTGGGAAAAATCCTTTTGCCGTCTTTTTAAGTCTACTGCTATGCTAATATTTTCCAATGCATCTGCAGTGACGTGTAAGAGTTAAGTTATTTTTCATTTGTGGTTTTTCCTCTATGTCTTAAAAGGCTTTTAGGCTAAGCCTGGAGTTCTGTCTTAACACTCAAGAGATTGACAGCAAATGGTGGTCACAGCCCTGATAAGTTTCAAGTTTAAATTGAAGAATTATTATTTACATTGAGAGAGAGAGAGTAACAGAGAGAAATGTTAAGTCTGAGTAATCAACCACAAATAGCCAGGAAGTAAATCAGTTTAGAAACAAGAGCTTTTTTAAAAAGAAAAAAAAACCACCAAATTAAAAAAACCCCAATGGGGGCTTTATTATATTTAATTTATTTTATTATATTTAATAAATGGATGGTTTATATGTATTTTTATATTTTATATATAACTCAGCCCCTCAGCCCAGGCTGCAGGAACACCTCCTGCCCCAGTCTCACATGCAGCAATATTTGACTGTATTTTGGGGTTAATCATTTCCCTTTTATGCGGTTTATTTCCAAGAAACACCACACACTTTTAAGAAAGGTCACTTAGCTCCGTCTGGGGAATTCTCAGTCAACAGGTGTAAAGGGCCTGTGCTTTGCATACGGACACTGAGCAGGGGAGCAGATGGGCTGTGGCAGAGACCAGCAAGGGACAGAACAGAGGTGACAGAGTAGGTATTAGAGGCAGAATGACCAGTAGTGTCATTAATGTAAGGTATTCTCCCCCTAAAAATCGATTATGGAGTCATTTCTCAGGAAGAGCACTGATGAACTCAACTCAGATCATTTTTCATGTCCTACAGGTGGAAGCCATGCTAATAGACGGAAATGAGGGCTCTCCCCAGTTGATGATGTGAATATTAAGGAGAATTAAAAATTCTTCCTTTGGAAGAACTGATTGAAACCCCTGTGACAGGCACCTCTGCAGGGCTGGCTTAGCTTTAAACTAGAACTCAGCCAGACTCTTTCTATTGCAGGGTATTCTGCAAAAAACCCCCGCAGCTTTATCTCTCCGGTCATGCAAACCTAAACAGAATGTCTTTTATTCAAAACACCAAAAATTAGATCACAGCATAAGACTCAGCCCCTCTTTGAATATTTACTATTTGCTGGGCAATGAATTCCAGCTCACTTCTCTTGCTGTCTGAATGAAGGCTGACTCTGAAATGACCAAACCAGTAACCTAAACAGCCGTGGAAATAACTTCAGGCGTTTTCACCCTCCATTTAGTTTAGATGTTTCTTACTGTTAGAACTGCTATTCCTACAGGATTAATTATAAATAGTTATCTACTGATATCTACAGTGATACATTTTGCTTCTGAGCATGCACCACTGAGTTTTATAATGGGTTGTGTATACACTGCAAATGTTAAACAATATTCTCATTGAATAATGACAGGCAATGTGTATTTGCATTTCCTGGGAGATTTAATGATGCGGTGGGATAGCTGGATGGAAACCGGGAATTAATATTAAGACTTAGTGCCAAAGCCACCTCCAGGACAGCAGGCACACTGCTCATTAACTCAAGAGATTTTGAACCCATTTACTCTGTGTTAGACTTCGGTTTTTGGGATCAAAAGTCACTTTGTTTTTCCTATCCTCTCTGTAGAAACAGATTTGAATAAAATAGATAGCGCTTCAACTTGTCTTCTCCTTCGCCAGTGCTCTGGGTTTTTTCTCCAGAAGAAAAAGGTTCTCCCAGCTTCCCAGGTTGTCTCAGAGCTCTCCCCTGCCTCCAGCCCTGGGGAAGGTGATGCTCTGCCAGGTGTGAAGGAGCAGCCACACAACTGCTCCACCCTCCTCCTCTTTTCAGCCCAGCTCCACCCCACACCTGCACACACAGGGAGATGATTTCCTCCTCTCCACTGACTCAGGGGCTGCACTGCACTTCTGGGAGCACAAGAGAGTTGCTCACACCAATAGGGAAGAGGAAGAAATAGGGGAAGCAAAGGAAACCAATCTAGGGAAGTGACGAGACCCCACATCCATCAGCCAGACACGCTTTGCTCTAATGGCACTTGCAACGCTTGCTTCAAGGGTGCTTCAAAGCTGGAGGGAAGCTGCTGTTACCTTGGACACATCTACTTGAGTTTGCTGAAACTTAAAGCTGGGACAGTGGCAGAAATAGAACTTTTTCAAGCTTCAGTTTATCATTTATAGAATGTAAAAAACTAGACAGAGAGAAATCAGAAAAAGCATCTGCATGTTATTTGCTGAACAGCTCTACTTTCAAAACCAAATTAAGGTAGTCTTCTCTCTTTAATGCCAAGTCCCTCTAAGACTACTGAAAAAAACCCCCAACTTCCCAGGCTTACAAGTTACAACATATTTCTAAATAATACCGTACATCCCTCAGTCTCCTCATTTCTCATGGTAACCCAAGATTTTATTTTCAAAGCTCAAGGTGAAGGAGTTAAAGCTGCCACATTTCCAACCACACGGAAGTTTCAAACTTGTTTTTGCTTTCTTCCCTCTCTTCCTATGAGCCTTGTCCATGGCACAATCTGCTGAATTCATTTTACAGTGATATTTTAGTGTTTCTTCTCTCATAGAATTTTAATGTGTTTAATCTGACAAACTGAAGTCTAAAATATGCACAGACCCATTTTTCTGAGTTGTTATGAAGTCTTAGAGTCCCTGCCTTACATGCTGTCCCTGAAATCAATACAATTACACCTGATAAACATTCTTCTCATGTAAATTAGAAGAAAACATCTCTCAGGTTGAATATTTCCAATCCTGTGAAAGTGGACATACAGTGGGAGACAGCATCATGGAAAATAAAGTGTTAAAATAAGGTCCCTAAAAGGAGCAGTTTGTTTTATGGAGCACTGACAGACTCCTTTAACAGAGCCCCAAATGGAATCCAAAAATTATTTTTAACACCATCCTCATCATCAAAAGCAGGTTTTGTCTGTGGTGTGACTGACCCAGCACATGCAGCATCCCACTGGTGGCAGCAGGCTAAGCACTCTGCAGTGGCTGCTCATTAACTGGCTTGTTTTAGTGTGTAGTGTCTAAATAGGCTGAAATCAAAACTTCATTCAAGATGTGAGGGTGAAACCATGTGCAACCCCAAATTTCATGGTCAGCTGCGTGTCACTCAAGGGATATTTGGGTGCTATCTGGAAGATAACGTGTTTCTGCTCAGAAAAGTGACAAACAGAAAATAGGGCACCTTCAAGAGCACTTGTACAGCAATTCTGGCCTCTAAATAGAGAGTCACACCTCTGCAATAAAGCAGTGTGGTCTCAAACCCCACTCAACATGGAACTGCAGTGGAATTCGATGATCTAAATCTATGGGCCATCTCTCCATAGGACAAGTGCCACCCCTTCAATCTCATTCATGTGGACTTAGTAAAAATAAAACCAACAAAACCTTAGTCAAAAGAAAGATATTTTACATTTTGTTCTGCTCTGGCTCTGCAGTCCTGTTCCTGAGAAAGTTAACTTAAATTTCCCTCCCTCTCCATTTGTAACTTGTCAATCAGAACCAATTTGTTTTTTCACAAATTATATCTCAGCACAGAAACATATTCAAATGCTGAATTTATTTATCTAGTCCAAAATCCCTGTCTGGCACTGCTACTTCAGCCATTTTAGTGTGAAACAGATGCAGGAGTTTTTCCCTTTCCCCAGAAGTGGGTGTCCAAGTGTGTAACTTCCCTGGAGCAGTTCTGTGTGGCCTGTGCTTCTGCCCATGGGGGAGCCTGTGCTGGCTGTACAGTCAGGTTTTCAACAAGAAAGTTTATCACTAAAATTCCTTTGTAGTATAACATCCGCACTTAAAAGCAATAAATATCAACTTGAAGGTCTGAAGTACACCAAAATGAGGATTAAACACCACTAGATATGTGGTGCTGAACCAAAATATTATTTTCTGTTATTAATGGGAGCAGAGTTTTGTAGGTAAGGCCCTGGGCCTGAAGGAATTTAGATTCATTCCCTGTGCTGGCACAGACCTTAGCTGTGACCTCTGGCTAATCACCCAATTGCCTTGTCCTCACTTTCCCCCTTTGCAACAGGGGACAGCTGCAGCTCCATCTGTACTGAGGGATGTGCAGCCATGTGCTCACAGCCACTTCATGCACGTGGCATTGAGAATCCCTGCAGCAGGTACAATGGACAAAGCTGCAAGCCCTATTCAGCTGCTCATGGAGGAGGTGGAATCCCTTCTTAGGACCCTTTCCCCTCCAGTAGAGCAGTTCCCCATCAAATGGAGACCCTCACCTGTCTTTTCTCCAAACCTTTGTCCATCTTGCCAGTTTACCTTTTCAAACCCAGAGTTTTTCCTCATCACACACCAACAAAGTGGGCCTTGTCCACAGCTTACGTGTACAGACACCACACCACAGGCAGTAACAATAAAGAAAACTTTGATTAACCCACATCCTACCTTTATATCCACTGATAAGGCTCCAAAATGCCACCTGTGCCAGCCAAAAGGCAGCCCTATTGCTCACAACCAACTCCTGGTTCCTGGTGCAGAGATCACGTGAAGGTGGCTGTGGCCTCAGGGCCGCACTCTTTTCCTTGGGTTGAGGGATGGAAAAGGCTCTGGCATCAGTCCTCTTAAACGAGGTGCCATCTCCACAAAGGCCATCGATTCTGAATGACAGTGTACAAATAGGCAAAGCATGCCCTTAGGAATACATCTCCTTCCAGACACAGAATAGCCTTAACAAAGCCTGGGAAACCAAGGGTTTCACTGAAGTGTGTTTGTTTAGACCCGTGGGCCCATTTCCTCATGGCTGAAGAAGGAGAATACGCAAGACAAATTGTTCTGTGGCCCAGTAAAAGACACATGCAATCACAAAGAGAGAAGAAATAATTCTAAACCTTTCATCTAGTTGAAAACTGACCTTCCTTAGCTTGAAACTGCCTGTAGGAGTCCCAGGACAGGTTGTTCTGACATTCTTTTAACATCGTTTCATCAGCACAGCCAAAACTAATCAGAAGAATATTACCCGATGACAGGTGCATTTATTCTGTCAATTAAATCAGATGGTTAAATCGAAATGTGCCCCAAATCTCTCTTGTTTGCATTATCCATATTGGCATTTCTTGGCTGTGGTTCATGGCTGGCTGGAAGTCATCCAGCCCCTGCAGAGTCACTTTGCAATCCTGTGCCAGCAAGTTTCCATGCTCTGCAGCAGCGGTTACAGTGAGAGCAGAGTGGTCCTACAGAACTGACCTGGAATGTTACACTGCTTCACTAAGATTTATTTAAGAGAAAAAAAAAAAAAAAAAGGAAAAAAGAAGAAATCCCTCTCAGTGAAGGAGACTTAGATCAATGCTTTTGAAACGGAAAATGATACATCACTTCACACCTAACCACTAGTGACATGCATGCATTAGAAGACAGAACAGAATAGAGACTTTTGACATTAGCAAGTGACTACTATGCAAGAATACAAATTAAAATCTAACCTCAGTTCTTTAAAACCTATTTTCTGGGGGGTGGGGGGGAAAGGTGTTGCTCTAATCCATCAGAAAGATGAGGAAAACGATAGATAGACATCCAGGTATAACTGCAATAGAAATCAAGAACTGAAGCACCATCCAGTATTGCCCACCTGTTCAAGACCCAGGCAGAGGGTGAGTTTACATGAAATACCTGCTGCAAAGAAAAGTTGCAGTGGAGCAGGTGAAGGATGCAGCCAAGTTTTTCATTTGGTTTTGTGATGTACACGCCAGTGAGTGCAGTCCCATATGACAATGTGGGTCAAACCCCAGGACCAGAGTTGGGATACATGGAAGGATAGATATATATAAGCACTGCTTTGTTATGTATTCAGTTAACTTTTGCTTGTTATAGCTTGAAGCATTTCCCTTGCACTCTGATTTTGCCAACACTCACACACTCATCCATTGGGAAAAGTAGCAGCAAGACAGATCTTCTGAAGAGTTTCTCTGCAGTAAAGTAGGTACCTTCTACCACTAGATATCAAGACTTGCTGCTTTCTTGAACTGAGAAATACCAGGCTTAATATCAAGAACACCTGTACAACTGAGAGGAAAGCTGATACAAAGCTGATACACAGAATATAGTCCTATAAAACATCTGTATATTTTTCCTTTCAGTGGATGATATCTACCTATGCAATAATGAGGTGCTATTGTGCCTAAGTGCACAAAACCACTGAAACTTAAGCAATTCAATTTGCCTGTAATTTGAAGTTTGGCAGTTCAGTGTTAGACTCTCAGAGCAGGAAAGTAAGGATGTACTGTTTAACTGTCCTGTTCGTCCAAAAGACCAACCATATAATGCCCCATTCCATGTGTGTGTCTCTGTCTTTAAAAGGAAAACCACTAAAGTGAAGTCACCTTTGTTCCAGAGCACCACGAGGTGATGTTTCCAGCAGTGTCTCCAAACATGATGAAGGGATGATGGCACAGGGAAGCAAGAAGCCTTATGTTAGGTCAAGACAGGTATAGCTCTGACATTCCAATGTGTTCCTAAAATCAAGTAAAAATGCATAATTAACCATTTCTATCAAATTCCCATTATTCACCTTTTATAAGAAACAGCATAACAAGGTTCCACTCACAGTGTAATATTAAATACCTGAAAATTAGTTCATGACCCATTTTCTGATTGATGTGGTTTCACAGTCCAAAGCAAGTTATAAGTTAATAAATATCATAAATCTAGTAATTATTGTTTAAAGACAAGGATTAATGAAAACAAGGTGCTGATTATTCCATCCTAAGGTCAAAGTCAATTCTTATATCTGTCCAAAATCCACCAGGATACAAGTCCAAGTTTTTGCACGTATGCATGAAATTGGAACTCTGGCTTTAAAGTGGCAAGCACACATTGATTTTAAACAAGAGAAAGCTATGTAGAACAACAGGATCTGTATTAAGGGTGATACCACTTATCTCCTCAGTGCTGTTCCCAGAGCCTTTTCTTTCTGCTCTAAATGGTTTTGATCCTACTTCCTAATTAATCTATCCTTAAGAAAGCCAGTAATATTCAGCTAAGTAAATTATCTTTATTTCCCTAGCTGTGTGCTTTGATCAGTTGTGTTGGTGAGGAATCCTGCAGGCAGTGCAGTGCATTTAGCCAGATTTATATTAGCCACCTGAAAGCTAAGAATGTTTACTTTTATTTTTAATGTAACTCCTTAAGTTGAAAGGCTCTGCAGGCCTGCAGTGTAGCTGGTTGGACTTGTGTGCACAAATAAGGTGTTCTTACAATTTGTCAGCCACAGTAATTTAAACTCTAAAAAAAAAAAAAAATTAAAAGATGTCTTTTCTGGTAGCTTCCAAAAATATAGAAAAAAAAAAAAAAGAATGATTTAAATCTTAAATTCTGTGTATTTTTACCATTTTGTCCAGTTCCACTTGTCAGATACATCCTTACTTTATACATCTCGATATATTTCAGACAGCTATTTCAATGTAAGACAATATTGAAGTCCCTTTCAACAACCTCTGGGTAAAGTCTGTTTATTTTAATGTCACACTAATAGAATCTAAAACACAATTGGCAAATTATGGGTATTTTCAAGCCAAAAATATTAAAAGTTGCTGTTGAAAGACCTTAACAAAGAGTTGGTGCAAAGTGCTATTCTTATGCAAGGCCATGCAGAGGAGACAGTAAAAATACATAAGAATAACCAGAGAACAAGTAAAGCACCAGTCACAGCATAATTACCCTTTGCTTTCATTTCATAAACCCACAGCTTTCCAGAGACACTCGCTAATATCTATGATTTTAAAAATAGCATAACATGCATTATACATTCACTCCCTCTGCCTAACATAAATTATATATCTGTTAAATTACACATTGTGTTGAAAAAATGAAGAAAAAAAAAAAAACCAAACCGGCACACACATGATGTTTTTATTTTCTCCTGTTCCACATCATCCTGCTCTGCCCATAAAGCTAATGCCCATTTAGGGGAATATGCTGTGGGACGACAGCACAGCAATATTAAGTAAGGCAAGCATATGTTTGCTGCTTTTGCCACGCTGTCTGTGAGTGCCCCTGCCCCTTGGTGGATGAGCTCCCCCCCAGTCTGCCTGGTGCTGATGGAATCCTTTTGCAGGTGTTTTGTTGCTCTCCCACAGAACACAGCTTTCCTGAAGCCAAGCTCCCTCGTGCATAATGCAGCATTAGCTCCTGGTTTCCCCTATGATGCAGCTGACACAGGTCTGCTCCAGGCCCTTCACGAAATTATCCTAAATAGCATCATCCCAGTGAATGCCTGTCCCCTGAATACCTAAAAGAAGGACTGGATATTCAGATTTCCACAATCTGGATCATACTTTTGCATTTGGCTTCAGGTCATCATTGAAAGCCAGGTGACAATAAACTGATATTATCACATACAGCAAGGATTTTCTCCCAACAAGCTTCCTCATCTTAAATGTTACCTGGGGACTACCCACCTCCAGCACACAAAGCCAGGAATCTCTAAGCACAGCCAGAGTCAAAGCCCCATTTGAAGGTACCATTCAATCTTCATTCAATTTTTATCCAGCTTGAAAAACAGCAATGAGGTAGAAATGTTTGCAAAGCAAAGAAGTGTATCAGCTAAAAATCTACACTGACTGAACCCATCCCCATAAACACTAAAATCTTGGGGAAATTTCATGGGGGTTTATGGTTCTGAAGACCCCTGCCTCCCTGTGCTCTTCTCCACCCACAGTAAAGTGTAGGCACACAGGGTCTTGAAGAAGAAACGAACAAGACAGAAAAAAAATAAATACAACACAAGCAGAGAAAGTCTAAGTTCATATTTTTATGTTAATGTGCTGGTAAGGAAAGGGCCTCATTTGGGAAGTCATAAAAAAAAGCGTTAGCAGATCTCCAAGTTAGAGCACCGAAGCTTTCTCTGCAGATGGAGGATTTAAAAGAAGTAAAATGATAACCACATAGTCGAGAGACTAGAAAAGAGACCTTGATGTTTGATAGTTGTAATAACCTGCAGAGTGCTCTAATGGCTCAGGGATCAGGTGCAGAACTATAGCAATAACAAGAGCTGAATAATTATCTCAGCCATATCTGTATAACCACAGTCCCAGAGTATGAACTATATAAGGAGGCTTCTGCTGCCTCTCCAAGATTTCCTGAAATGTTAAATCACTGAATTGGGAGCACTTCCAGCATTAGTACTGCCCAGTTAGAAAGAAATAAAGCCCAGAATCCTCTAGTGGCAGTTCTAATGTCTTTGTTAATTATGAATTATGGGTAAACATGCAGACTCACAGAGGTCACGGCTGTCAGCAACAATACTTTTCAAGAAGGATTTTTATGAGGGTCTTTTTCATTTTGCCATAATGTCCTTTACATACACATAAAACGCACCGAGAATACAAAAAATAGTGTTTGTTTTTAGGGAAGATGTAATTATTTTTCACTTGTATTCCACTCTCTGTACAGCCACGGATCCGCTGCCAGGACGACCCAGTTCATAACTCCGAGCTCCTCTGTGAATAACAGCAGCTGTACAGTCCCAAGGAGCGGGCAGGAGGAGGCTCCGGGGCTGGGGTTAGGTTAATGAGCAGACACTCTGGTAACAAGAAAGTTGTGGTTTTCCAGGGAACGGCCAGCCAGGATCCCAGCAGCTCCAGTCACCTTTCCCACACAATAGAGAAACAAAGGCTGCATCCAGTATGCTTGATTAACCTCACTTAAATGGCAGCACTGATCTCAAATCTGTCCCAGGAGTGTATATAAACAGGATTAAAATCATATTATGTGTGGATCCTGCCCAACAAAAGCAACTGGCACAAAATCATTTTAATTAGGTGGTAGTGGCTGTAACTCATTCAACTTTGGAATTAATTCTTCTCTGTCCCACCAAAGAACTTTTGGGACTCACCATGAATGGTGGAAGGAATAAAGGAGCTTCAGAGATAACACTGAACAACATATTGCCATAATTGTTGGCCAGTTTGCAAAAGGAACTCTGAGTTCAACACTCCAAAAAGCTCTGTGAAAGGTACAGCTTCTACTCGCAGTTTTCAAGGTAGGCAACAGACTGGTAATGAATGACAAAGGAGGTTTTATAAAAATAAAATCCAAAAGAGTCTTGTCCAGTTTTCAAGAACACTCTCACTGGTGGCTGAGTTGCTTGAAGTCTCTCCACGAGCTGAGAAACCACGAGACCTCCAACAACATTATGGTTTCAGCTCAGTTCTGAGCCCAGGAAAAGAAAATTGTAGAAGACATCTTTTCAGGATTGCAAAAGGAGAACTTTCTTCTGGCTCTAGATACGTTCTCCCCATTTCGTAGGGAGAGTGTAATAATAAAGACCTATCAGGAATGTGTTAGCTCTTCTGGGTCAAAATAAACTGAACTCTTATAAACCCTTGTGAGCACATGTAAGTAGACACAGCTTGGTACAGCTGTTGTAGGTCACATTTATCTGTTCTCACTCTTGTGTTGTGCTCCAAAAAAAGTCGAATCTTAAACACAACCTTCCAGAATGTGCAGCTTGTTTGCAGCAAATAATCACAAATGTTCTAGAAAAAAAACCAAACAGACATAAAAAACTCCCTGAAAATTAATTTAGAAAGTTGAACATTAGGCACAGCACTGTTGATGAGCAATAATGAAGTTTAGTTCTCTAGATTATGACAATCCTGAATGGATGAAAAGTTCTCAACTCTATGCCAGATCAGAAAATACAGGTTCGGTATTTCAAGCGGTCAATTAATAACTGACTCTCATCATGCAACAGAAATGTAACCTTGGCCCACAGCACTGACAGTAGGAAATTAAGGTAAAAATATTGGTTTTTATCAGAGGTAAATAACTTTTTTGCAGAAAAATTCGTTAGCATCAATCTCTCTGAGTTGAAGAAATCTGGCAAAGAACAGAAGGGGATAACTACAAACCCCTGCACGTTCTTGGAAGTAACAACACTTGCAGAAAAAAAATTAAATTAGAGAGGTTGAAATCCTTCTCACTTTGCCTGGCACAGACTGTAAAACTGTGTAATCTGCAGTATATTCCATAGGGGGCACATTGGCAACGTGGGAATGTCAGAAAGCAGAAAAACATATTTTTCATACCAAAATATCACTAGCAGGTAAGACAACTGACCATTATGTTACATAATAAAGATAAGTCATGTGTACTTGAATAGTTAACAGATGGACTAATTAGAGGCTGAATTATTTGTGGTATAACTGATAGCTGGTGAAATCAAGGTTACTGAGGGAAATGGACTTGACTTTGGGAAAAACAGAGGGGGTTTGCAGGGCTAAGGGAAGCTGCTCCTCCAAAGAAAGGGTTAATGAGCAATGAAAGAACAGAAGTGCATCTAATTAAAAGACATACCAAGGCACACAGAGAGAATACAAGGGTAAGCAAATGGCAGAGACCACATTTGCCTGCAATACATGAAGAGGCAAATGTGGAATGACATACAGGAAACTGGCACGAAGGGCAAGGTGTCTGGCAGGGAAAATAAGCTCCCATCTTAATAAGGTATTTTATTTTTGGTACAAATAAATATATACAGGCACATTCACAAAAATGTGAAGAGGACAGGAGTTGTCTGTTTGGGGGCACCTATGAATAGAAAGACTGTACAATGACCTGGTTCAAGGGACAAAAAAATATATAGATAAACATGAATTTTAAGCATGAGAATTTCAACGCTGTCTCATTTAAAATAGATTATTAGCTTGCATGATGACCTTTGGAAATATCTCCTCCCCCTAGATTGCCAGAATAAAAAAAGCCCATGGGAAAGATAACATTGCTGCATGGGTAGGTGTCATTGTCTAAATGCACAAAGGACCTAAAATACAAAACACAAGTGAGATGAGAATTGTCCTTCTACAATAGCATCTGCTATGACATGTTCGTGGAGCCATTACATAGCTGAAACTATCACTGTCTGGGCTCACACAGCACAGACAACGTTAAGAATGAAAGGGAAATACTTATAATTGTTATCTTTGCAAACCTTTTGCAGCTGCAGCTCTGGGTCAGCACTCGTCAACAGACTGTAGAATCCATGTAGGAAACTTCAGAAAAAAACACTATTGTGTACAGCACTGCCCAGGCTTCAAAAATTATCATGAAACTGAAAGATCCTAATCAAAAGAGACCAAAACTAGGAAGGACCTTCTTTCAGTGGGAAGGCATTTGAGAGCACTTGCAAGTAGTGGAACCAAAGCTAAAAGGAGTGTAAAATCAGCCAAGTACTATCTATTTCTATAACAATATTTGACAAGCCCAGAGGAGAAGCACAGAGAGACTCAACCTTACAGAAAGCTGGAGAGAGTAATTCCAAATGACTGGGCAGAAGGAACAAAAAGCTGAAGCACCTCCAAGAATACATAGATAGATAGATATACACGTGTGTGTATTGAGAGGATGAAGATGAAAATGCTCCAGATGATGTATTCCTGCACAAGGATGGCCATGCCATAATAGTCCCCAGCAGGAGGGCAGAATCCTCAGGCATAATCCACAGTGCCCATCTTGGCTTTGGGAGAGGCAACAAAACAACCTAAGGTGTTTTATTTCAGTCAGACTGAAAGATGCCACAGATGGCCAAGGGTTAAATCCAGATTAGTACCAAGTAAACGCTGAACTAAAGCGAGGACTTCTCTGTAGGTGTAAAATGCACTGGTGTAAATACACCAAACACAGACACACACTGGAATTGTGTCACATTCCTCTGCCTTTGGAACTCAGATCAGTGCATTTTTGTCTCAGTTCCATGGAAAAGGTTCCCCCTTGCTGAAGGACTCCTTCCCCCAGAGTCTGGCCTCACACACCACTGACATCGACGGTGTCTTTTCATTGACCAAAATGGGCTCTCAAACAGCATTTTTTGCCTTTCTAATTGAGTTGCCGGGTGATGCTGTAGCAGCAATGTAATAACACTTTATAAATCATATTTGTTTGGAGTGGGATTCCTGATGGGTTAATACCTCATAAATAGGCCATGATTGCTCTCATTTCTAGGTTACACACAACATCTAATCCTCCAGCAACGTGCTATTTAGGGGCACTGGCTCAGATATTCTCTGAGGCCCCAGACAAAAAACCCCACATTTTGCTGGCATTTGGTAAATTTTTTCACCCAAGCAGAACTGAAGAAGTAGTAAAAGGTTATAGAAGTGCTTACAAAAGAAAAGTTATAAATTATAAACTGGCTGGAAACAAAGCAGCAAACTATTACCTTATCCATACCCTTTGCAGCTCCACAGCCAGCAAAGACAAAGCTTTGTAAGGAACATATTGGATACATCATTTTGCCCATGGCCAAATAAATGCAGGGATGCTGTCCAGTCTCGTCAGTTGATCCTGTTTCTTGGCAGAGACCTGGATCCCAGATACGGCTCCAGAGCTGTGGATCCGTCTCATGGACCCAACTATGCAAATAGTTAATTTTTTCAAGCTGACAACCAAACTTCAAAAAACCTCACAACAATACTAGTGGCTTGGATCAACCCAAGAATAGTCTTTACAGCAAAACAAAATTACCATTTCACACTCTACGAAGGAAATTAGATTTGTTACAAAATGAAAGCGCTTTGTTGCAAAATGTAGAAATGAAACATTTCTGGGGTGGCTGAAAAAAATCTATTGAATCTGAACTGAATTCACAAATAATTTTGGCTCCTCAACTTCACAAAATAAGCCTCTTGGCTGATTACTGCAATTCTTAATTAGGAATGAAGCTGCACTCACTGAATGAGGGCAAGCACATATATCACAGATGTTACCACCCTGAGGAGCACACACTGAGAATTCTGCTTTCTGTACTGACTCTTTCCTGCTAAACCTGGCATAAATGTAAGTCTTTATCCTGGGAGAGGACAGGAGTGTAGGAGTCTGGCTTTGACCAGCAGTAACAATCTCTAGCCTGAAGGGAGAGGTGCCTGCATGGGGGACAGTCCACAGCACACCACAGCTCTCCTTCCCTCCACAGAGCCACGTTTCCTTCTTGAGAAAAACCAAATTATGAAAGAAATGGGGTCTCACCCAGCACACAGTTAGGATGCAGCAGAGAAGACCATATCCTTCAAGATTACTTACTTCTCTGGAGAAAAGAGAGTAGGAAGGATGAGTAGAAAAGAAATTATCACAGCAGCAGGTCCTCAGCTATGGGACTTGCTATGATGAGCAGAAGAACAAACAGGGAGCAGCTACTTTAAAAACTAGATGCTAAAACATGTTCTAAATCTATCTTTGCTTTCTAAAGCAGCTCAGAAGCACACACAACTGAGTCAGTCTGCCACACTCAGAGGGAAACAAACCCACAGAAAGGTTTTACTCGTATGGGATGAAAAGGAAGACACGGATGGAGAGGAAGAAAAATGCTATTCCCATTTTGAACACTTGAAAATCAGGACCAGAATAAGATCAGCACAGTTTGACCCTTTAAATGAATAGGACTCCTCAAATGTTTAGTTAATCATATGCTGAGTTGAGGTTTCAGGCTGCAAGCTTATGTGGCCCAGAGAGCCAGCCCAGTGCTGGGCTGATCCCCTAGAGCCGCACCACACTTGTGCCACGGCAGCACCAGCACAAGCTGGCGGCTGGACAGGAGACTCCAACTGCTTGCCAAGATCGGATGATGGGAGATGGGAGACAGCCACAAACCATGTCAGCTCTCCCCAGGGAAGCACCAGGTCAGCACGATAGCATTATTGTCTT